>NW_028292570.1:521118-613768 GCF_029948245.1 Actinia tenebrosa
GATGAGAAATGCAGCAATGCTTGCGAAGGTGATGAAGCTAATATCAACATGAGCTGCGGCCGATTCAAAGAAGAGAGTCGGAACATTTCAACACAGAACAGCGTAAGTACCATATGATTTTTACAACCATCACTAACCGTATGGGAAATTTATGTGAGCTATCTCCACCACACCATAAAAAGGCTCTTGCACGTCATATTGAACGAGCTTACAGCTTCTGGACAATACAGATTAAATAAACGATGGACGTGATTTTCAATTGATTTTGGAAGGGAGGAAACGGGGGGGGAAACTGAAAACTCGGAGAAACCAACGTGGCAAGGGAGAGGGAGAACAACACATCAAACCAAATTTATAAACTCAAATCCAGGCTTTAGGGACTTTAGGAACATAGATAAGCATTGAGACTGGAGACAACCTAAGAATACGAGCACACAATTAGACCCTTTTCATGCACCCATTGTCTCCATCCTTAGTGTGCCGTCTCTCTAGGCTTAAAAGTTCAATTCATGATGTGTAGCAAAAACGGAATGCTAAGATAATGGACGTGAATGTGAAAACCAAGCTGCTCACATCTTTGTCTTGGTTATTGTCATTGATCTCAGCTATTATTTCCGCCTAAACAATTACCACCTGTAGCAACAGGCAACTACAACATCGGCAGTAACAACAAAAACAACAATGCAATGCAACAAATACAATAGAATCAAGAAAAAAAACAAAAAACAAAAAACAGGCCAGTAACAACATTGGACAGTTTAACAACAAGGACTGCTGTGGAATGGGAAAACAGTGATGCCAGGCAATAAGAGTACCTCTTTTTTCCCAAGGAAACAATGTGTCTAACAATAATTCTTTGTAAAACTTAGAGAACAGTTTGAATATCCAGTGACAATGAGGTAGAAATCTTGTTCTGCTACAGATGATAACAAATCCATATGAAGGCTCATATGAGAGCTGCAGTCAAAAGATCTCAAAATGGATGCAAAGGTAGGTGGATACAGATTACAATGATGGTGTATGATGATGATGTAATATGATAATGATTATGATGGTGATATGATATATGATAGTGATGATGATGAGATATGATAGTGATGATGATGGTGATGATGATGAAGGTGATGATAAGATGATGATGATGGTTGTTAGTCTGTTAATGATGGTGTTGATGATGAGGACGGTGAATGATGGCAAGATGTCATGCTGGTGATGATGAAGATTATGAGGTATGGTGATGATGATGATGATGATGATTTAGATACATGAGGATGTTGATGGTGAGATGATGGCAATGATGATTTGATACTGATGATGATGATCGGTTGATGATGGTGTGTTGATGGGGCTGATGATGTGAACATGTGATACTTCATGGTCATAATGTTGAGAATAGTGTGATAAGATCATGGTGGTGATGGGTGATGATGTTAACTGTAAAGTTGAAGTACATCTTTTATTTTTAAAATGCATAACTTTCAATGTCGTTTTTCGTAGTGCTAAAGCCACCTAGAGGCTCAAAAATCCTCTCTGATCAATCCCTGGAAAAAATGGAACGTCGGACAGGCTGCAAAATACCATCAAGAAACCTGGAAGCAAGCTCCGTGAGCTTCAGAAAAAACAAACCTTGATGGCCAAAGTAAAGAGCTTGGTCTGGCTTACAACGCACATGTTGCCTTTGGATCTGGAGCTGGGTGCCTTTGCGACATTGCTTGAAGCTGAAGAAAGAAGGTACTTCTGAAGACATACCCTCCTCAGACTCTCCCACCCCCACGGGGGAGGTATAGAATTTTTCCAAGATGCTGTTTATAGACCCATTGCATGTAATGTCAAAGCAGCTCAATTGAAGGACAAAAGAAAATAATTTCAATCTCCTGAGAACTGGAAACCTATGTTTTGCCCTCCCAATTGAGCTGCATTAGGACGGTGCTGCAAGGGGTCTAATCTGACCCCTAAAACCTAAAACTGCTATTCATTATCAGTTTGCTTAATTGATTTATTTTGTGTTGATAGGCTTAGCCTGGCATTACAGAACCAAGCTCCTTTGGCACCCGTCAGGTCTCGTACATGGCACACATAACACCAAGAAGCAAAACTCTAACTACTGAACCTAAGCGCCCAGCTAGTACTCTTGGTATAACACCTTCTAGTGTGTCAACTTCCACCAAAATACACACACCCATAGCCAGACCAAAAACCACCGCCGGTGAGTTTGTCATATGACCTCCTCAGACCCCCAACCCTCTCCCCTTTAAAGCCTTACCCAGGGGGGAGGTATGGATATTTTCAGATCTCCCCACCCATCGGAATTGTTTACTCACTCCATAAGGGAGATATGGATATTTTCTGAAACTAGGCAATACACCCCCCTCTAACCTTCCCCACCCCTTAGAAATTCCAATCCCTTCCATGGGGAAGGTAAGGATGTTTTCTGGAAGTATGAAATTTATCCTCCTCAGACCCTCAGAACTTCGTTCAATGTCACCTTTATGGCGAAGATAAAAAGTATAAACTTTTATTCACAGTACACAAAATGTTTTTAATAATAATTAATATTTTATGCTTTAACTCACAGGTACCCTTTCAGTGAGCAGGACGGTTCCTCCTGTAGTGGAACCAGTAACGACAGCCAGTCCTTACCGCCACACCTGGTCATACGTGCCAAACTTTATTGACTACCACAGCCCTACATCAAGGTAAGACATTAAAATGCACTAGAATTTGTTTGAGTCTCTTTCCCTGGATTTGAGTGAAGCTTTTTTTCCAGATTCTCCAAGGTTACCCATTCATTACCTTTTACATATTTTGATTGGCAGTAGTAAAACAAATTCCGACAGGCAAATTGCAAGTGCAGATGTTGCATGTTTAGGAAAACAGCACTAAGAGAAAAACGTTGGAAAACGTTGATCGAGTGTGTTGAAAGGTGGTATCATACTGCCTACAGTCCCAAATACGTTTCCCTTTAACTGGAAACGGTGGGTGGGTAGTCGCAAAATTTCTTCCTTGCACTGACTTGTGATGCAGTGCCGATTGGTCAGTTCGTTATCCACTAGATAATAGTCCCAAAGGGCCGAAAATATAAAACATATTTAAACTTGTCATGTTATAATTTATTCAGCGAGCAACGACCTTTTTTTATCAGGAGGGGGTAGGGGGATGCACATTACCCATACAAGGCATCCAACCCCTCTTCATTGTTGCATAAAATAATTCCCCCTCCAGTGTTTTTCCCTACTCTATATCGTAATTTTGTGTCCCCCTCCCTGGAAATCTTACTGCCCTCCCCCCCCCACGCCGCCCCCCCCCCCCCCACCCCCAAGTAAAAACTGAATGGTTCATATCTTTTAATTTAAGTATGGTGCTTCAATTTTTTGTTGAATAGCTTTTTTGTTGATAAGTTTTCGGTTGACCAACAATATACTGCAACTGACTAACATAGCTGTCTGACTTTGGTTCTTTGTGTTTGCTCTTGGAGGTCTCGTATCTGCGTACTGTACCACGCACAGTGACACACTACGACAACTACGTTTACTGGAGATATTGACCCTAGACACAAGAGAAACAGGAATAACCAAGTGACGACAAACCAACACTGATACTCTTCACGACACAGCACTTATACTACAGTTGTAGTAATTGATTCTGAGGGGGGCTTTTATTTATTAGCGCATGGGAGAGGGGGGGGGGGGGAAGAATTGGCAAAATAACATGGAAAGCTTTACAAACATAAACCCAACACCGCTCCATCGTAAGTGACAATTATGTAACCCTCCTTGTATCACCCACCCATTCTGCAATAGTCAAAAATTTCCTTAATATTGGTTAAACAAAAAGTGTATTTCCCGTTGCATGAGGAAAATAATTGGGGTCAGTAGGTCGGATTTTTTTTTACTGATACAACAGTGGAAATGAGCTTACTGGGAACCCTGTGGTGCATTTGGGAATGAAAAAATATTAGGGTCGGCAAGGAATTTAGGATCAATTGAGCAAGAGGAAACACACTTTTTTTTTGTTTGGCCTGACCCCCCTAAACATTTTCTCAAAACTATATAACCCACCTACTATTTTGGCGATCCCTCCTCCTCCCCTATGCACTAATAAATTAAAGCCACCTTAGATAAGAAAAAGCATTAGCACCCTTTTCTGGGACTGCACAATTTTGATGAATACATGATTATTAATTTTTTATTACAAATTATCAAATAATAATTAAATGCTTTTATTTATCATAAATAGTTATATAATTTAAGTTTGTTTTTGTAGCGATTAATGATAAAGAGATTTCATTAATAGATTAGAAAAGATAAGAATTACATATTATTAGATGATTAGAATTCATTTATTTCGTAGTTATTAGAAGATTATTAATTTATTGATTATTATTAAATAATAATAGTTGATTAATGATTTATCAGTAGATGCATATTTAGACCATAGTTATTTCAAGAGGTGATTTTTATCCGAATGATTTCTTTCCCATATTTATCTTTCTCCAACTTTGAATCATATACACAACCAGCCGGCCTGGCGGTTTCTGAGATATTTATTATAAGTTTTTATACTACATATCTAGTTTTCTTTATCAAGACATTTCCTTTTTTCTTGTGCTTCCTTTGCTTTCTGCTCATCTCTTTTTCTCTAAAAAATGTAAAAAAAAAACACAATTTTATTTAAGTGTCAATGTATTTAGTTTATACAACTAATTGGGGACACTGAAATGAAACTGAAATGAAGAAATAATCAAAGAAACATAAAGTGTCTTAAGAATCCCAACTGGCAAGGAGGCAAACCAGTTGGCTATTAACAAGCATGGCCAAGAAACTGAATTTGAAACTGATGTTCTGTTCTGTTCTTCTTATTTTTCTCTGCTCTTTTCTCCTTCCTTTACTTTCTTTCCCTCCTCCCCTCCCCTTACACCTCACTTTCAAGGAAGTTTAAGGAAAAAATAAAAATGTTCCTTGATCAAAGAAAATTAGACTCAAGAACTATACACTAACAAAAATATTTCAAGATGTTTATTAACTATTTTGCACAAATAAAATGATTTTAAATGGTTTTGATTATATTTGATTAGTTTTCCTAGGATACATTACTTGAGTCCAACTACTCTAAAAAGATCTCATAAGAAGAACATTTTTACAGACTACAAAAACTATTACCATATCTTCTCATTGACTCAAGGGTTAGATCTGTGGGTTAGCCATGCCCTGATTTAGGCCCCGTCCACACGTATCCGGAAATTTTTGTATCCGCAAATTATTTTTTGCGGATATGAAAATGTTTGCATCCACACGCAGCATATTCGAATCGTTTTCACCGTCCACATGTTTCTGTTTTCATAAAATTTCCGGATACCGATACAAAAATGTCCAGACACGTGTGGACGCAACCCGTATCTGTAAAAAAAGGATTTACAAAAATACAAAAATTTTCAGGTACCTGTGGACGGGGCCTTAGATCAGAGGTTGTTTCAGGGTTTGATCTGTGAGTTAGCCATGCCCTGACTTAGATCAGCCTAGAGGTTGTTTCAGGGTTTGATCTGTGAGTTAGCCATGCCCTGACTTAGATCAGCCCAGAGGTTATTTCAGGTTTGATCTGTGAGTTTGCTGTTCCCTGACTTAAATCAGACCTGAGGTTGTTTCAGGGTTTGATCTGTGAGTTAGCCATGCCCTGACTTAGATCAGCCCAGAGGTTATTTCAGGTTTGATCTGTGAGTTTGCTGTTCCCTGACTTAAATCAGACCTGAGGTTGTTTCAGGGTTTGATCTGTGAGTTTGCCGATCTCTGACTTAAATCAGACCTGAGATTGTTTCAGGGTATAATCTTTGAGATAGCATTGCCCTGACTTAGATCAACCCTGGGGTTATTTCAAGTTTCCATAAAATTTGAAAGATTTGGGCATTGTAGTTTTGTTGCTTGCTGACGACGCAGATTGTTCTATAAAATAGGTCGTACATTTCATCCCCTTGGGATTAGTACTTTACAGACGCATTGCATTTGGTGCTCTGGGATACCTGTGCTGTGGATTTGTTAAATTAGTTTTCTCTAAACTTTTTTTTCATATTTATTACAGTCATACTGGTAATGTCAGGATTCTTGAAGTCAATCCTGATGGGAATTATGTGCGGCTCTTCAATACCTCAGCGCATCGGGTAAGTTAATCTAACACTTCACCTTTCACCACTGTGAGTCCAACGGACTAGGTGGCTGGCTCAAGCCCTGCGGCCGTCACATGTGAATTGAGTTTGTTTGATGTGTTGTTCTCTCCTATGCCATGAGGGTTTTCTACGGGTTCTCCAGTTTCCTCCCATGTGATTTGAGCGTTGTGAGCATAATAATGTAGTAATAATATTAAATGTAGTGGTAGTGTGTATGAGCAAAAAGTGTTCTCAATTAGTGCGAAAGCCCTAGAACAACTAGACACTTAAACAAAGATATTTATTTATTATTTTTTAAGAGCACATGCAGTAAAACCATGAAATGAAAACGAAGTTGATACTGACAAATAGCAGCTATTTAGTGACTAATAGTTGCTCTCACTCGACCAGAAAATTCTTTACACAAAAGACACAAATATTCTCTTGTGTATTTGTCTTTATGTAATGAATGTTCTGGTTGAGTGATAGCAACTATTAGTCATTAAATAGCTGCTATTTGTCAGTATCAACTTTGTTTTTATTCATAGTTTTACTAGGATTTTTTTCTAGGATTTTTAAAAAGTAAAATAAAATGAAGTAAACATCTTTATTCATTCAATAAATTATTATAATTTAGGGGCGCATGTGCTTCACCCTTTGCCTCACCCTGTGCCCCACCCTGTGCCCCACCCTGTGCCCCACCATCCCTATGCCGTTGGTTCACAAATCCCTTTTCTTTCTTCATTCGTCACATCTTTCATTCATTTTCTATTTTTCCATTCATTTAGGATGAAGAGATTGGCGGTTACATGGTTCAACAAAATGTCTCTGGTAGGCCAGTGACTGTCTTTCGATTTCCGCCGAGGACAAGGTTGAAGGCCCTTTCCCACACTACTGTAAGATATCTTCACTTCCACTCTTAGTAAACACCCATTTAGGGGCAAGTTTAAAAAATGGTCCAAAATAGGGACCCGAATTCATTGATTTTGGTGTTGGGTACCGGAGTAAATACCCCCCCCCCCCCTCCCTCACCCCCTCCCAACACGTTATATCCCCCACCCCACCCCCTCCCAACACGCTATTGAAATACTCCTTACTGTAGTGTCTATGCTGATTATTTCTACAGTCAAATATGTTGTTTAGCAACCATACAAACAGACACTTCATTCATTACTGTATTTGAATTTTAGTTTTAGAGATATTTGAGGACAAATTACAAAATTTCACTTCCAAAGGTGCTGGATACATCTGTAGTTATTGAAAACGTTTACGGATCAGAAGCCTTAATGTTTGAAAGTACTACATGAGCTAAACTCAGAAATATCCGAGCATTTTTGACGCGATACGAGCGGGTTTAAAAAATCGCACGGTTGGCACGATGGCGTCATTCTACTACCACTACCAAAATGCTGAAGTCGCGAATATTCATTCTTTTGCAAATTTATAGTTCCTCATGAAAATAGTAAGGCAATCGGTGCTAATTAACTAAACAAAAGAAAGCGTTCAAGGGAGCCTGGTAGTGGTAATAAATGACGCTATAATGCAATAAGTGGCCTATTGTCGGAGTCACCTAAAGTTTTTGGAGCGCCACACCTTCCCGTACATCAGTGCCAGTTATATGACACATTTTCTAGTATAAAGTGTTCATGATAGCAAATGAAAAGTTCATTATCATTCTTTGCCTTCTGTTTTCCGGTAGGTTTGGTCAGCGGGCAGCCTCATGAAGCACAATCCTCCATCAGATTTCTTATGGAAGGAGCAGCATAAATGGGGGACTGGACCTGAATGTACGACAATTCTTTGCAAGCCTAATGGACAGGTAAGATAAGTGAAAAATTCAGAGAATGGGAACCCTGTGTTGAAGAATTCTTGCAGGACCCACCTGATATTTGTATCACGTGACCGTCTAATCCTCTCTGTCACACAATATATGCGAGGTCAGATAATCATGAATATAATCATTGGTAAAGCTTTTTAAGGGTCTTTAACTGGGATTGTTTGGGGGGGTGGGGGTGGGGGGGAGGAGGGGAGCTGGGAAAATGGGATTTTATGCACTGGGAATAGAATGGAATGAAATACTGCACTCGTGGTTCCACTTTTTGTTTTGAACTTAAAGCCGTCATCTAAGACCAATAAATGGAAATCTATGAGAAATTTGACTCCTTAAGTCGTGGACAACCTTATTTTTTAGTTTATATTTATTCCTTACCGCAGCTATGACATAAAAATCCAAAAAAGATTATTTCTGTATTTGTTTTCAGGCAGTGGCATGGACAACCGCTGCTTTTCCATTTGGTGTTCCTAATCAAATCCCTACGCGGGACACTGGCCCGGGATCCCCTCGGGATACGGGTTTGGACAGAGAACCTTCAAGAGAGCCAAAGTCACCCAGGTATGTATATACACCTATTTCAAAAACGTAGCCTGCGCCACATCCGGAATTTTCTTCGTAAATACCGTGGACTTATTCGAAAGAAAAGGCCGGATGGAACGCAGGCTACAAAAACGTTGTCATTGCCAAAGGCGATAGGCCATAGGCCATAGGCCATAGGCGAAAAGAGAAAGGAGATAGTCCATACCAAGATCCAAGAATAGCTGGAATGACTTGTGTTTCTGCTTCTTATTCTCGTCAAGAACATGGACCTTAGTGTTGAGACTGATTCAATGTTCTTTGTATTCAACGAAACCATTTCCATGTGGAATGACCTATCGCCTATCACCTTTTGCGATGACAACGTTTTTTGAAATAATTTTTTGTATCAATTGCCGATTTTTGTCCTAGGCCTTATTACCTGTGGCGGGGTCCCTGTGTATTCTATTTCTAATCAAGAAATGTTTTTGCATATCTTTAGGTCCAAGAACCCAGAACCACCCCCACGGGAGATTGAAAATAAGTCTTTCTCCAGATCTCCAAATGACCCTCTCCACCCCCACGCGGTTCAAACCAGGGTCAAAACGGGGGGCCACGATGGGATGACAATGAACCCGCAGTCAAGATCCCAGACAGTACGACCTGACCCGGCTGGTGCTAGTCGTACGGGGGGTGCACCACTGAGAAGATACGCTGGGTCATCTTTGCCCAATGACAAGGTATGTTGAACCAGCTGATCTGAGAGAAAATGTAAGCCAATCAGAATCGAGAAGATTTGCCAAACTGAGGTATCACTTTTCTTCTAGAAAGTATTCTGATATCCAGGGCCCGGTTGCATAAAGCCCTCTTTAAGTGCCCCTAATGCCTGATTACAGACTCATTTAGAACAAATCCTCACATTGTCATAAACGCGTTTTTCAGAAATTTTTTCGTTTCAAACGAATTCCTGATTTTTTACGGCACGAAAAAGTTGGCAAAATTCTCGTGTCCACTCACTCTCAAAATTTCAGTACCGCGTTCGAGGAGCCTGAAAAATTGTATAGACTTACGTTATCGGGGTGATACACCATTTTTTTTGTGGGTCAAGAGTGCTGTTTTTAAAAGTTTTAAGAAAGAAAAAATGCCGAAATATTGAGCCTTTTACTTATTGTACGAGTGAATCCAACTTGGAAGGATGCACAAGTCTTTCACTTTTGGAACGTATCACCCCGATGACGTAATCGCACCTGTCCCCCTTACACGCAGTCCTTACATGAAAAGGCGCGTTTTCAAAACTCATTTAAAAATCAGGAATGCATCCAATTTCAATTTTTTTTTGGATTTTCGCATTTTTCATGAATATATCTTCAACTTACATAAGGTCTGTGATTAGGCATTAGGGGCACTTTAAGATAAGAGCATGTTTAAAAAATGTCTATCAAATATGTATGTATTTATAAAGTTGTTTGTAATTATTGTTTAAAGATTTTAATGTAAACCACTAAATACCTATATAGTTATATTTTTATGTGTTTTATCAGATCTTTTTGTAAAGCGCCGTTGAACCATGGGGATATTAGCGCTATATAAATCATAATTTATTAATATTATCAGAGTACAAACACTAAAAGTGTACAACACTTTGCACTATTCAGTAGTAAATAGTGCTAATTAAACAATAGAAAACAATAGGATTAGCATAATTTAGCAGTATTTAGTGGTATTTATGTTACACACTTATAGTGTTTGTACTCTATTATTATTATTATTATTATTAGAGTGCACGCCTAAAACCGTGAACATTAAATAGTACTAATTAGTACTATTTCATACAGAATCCTTTGTTTTCTATTGTTTAATTATCACTATTTATTGCTAAAAATTAGTATTTGTTTCACGGATTTAGTGTGAGCACTCTATTATATCCGTAAGTAATGTTCCAAAACAATAGGCCATTGCACTAAGACAATACTTACGAGTGTTTTTAAGCTTTTTTATCTTAAGAGAACTTCATGCAACTGGGCCCAGGTCACCAAATGAAAAGAGTAACGTTGCTAATACGAGGGTGATAACAGTAACACAATAACTAATGCGTTAGATATTTTTAATTTTTAATGGTGAACAGGTTTTTATTTTTCGGTGGTCCAATTTTCACAGCTTCATGACTCCTCAATTTTGCAGTGACGTCATTTCTACGTCACTCTATTCAGATCAGCGGGAAGTCCTTTTGAAACGTGAAGTCACATAGTAGCTTTGCACCATAACGTTGGCAGCCACGACAGGAGGCACAACAACAGTCTCTTCCCCCCTCCCCTCCCCCCGTGAGCCTGAATTCTTTCATGTCTAAATCAGATTAGACCAGATTCAATAGCCCACTTCCGAGATATGCTTCGCTTGTCACGCACAAAGGTTTCAGTATGAGGCTACGTGCTATATACTCAGTCATTCGTGACAGGCGTTAAGAATAAATTTAATTTAGCACGTAGCCTCATACTGAAACCTTTGTGCGTGACAAGCGAAGCATATCTCGGAAGTGGGCTATTGTTCCTGCCTCCTGTCATGGCTGCCATCAATAACAATCAATGGCAAAGCCTTTAATAGCGCAATATCTTGAAATTCAGACTTGTCGAACATTTTCAGGACTCTAGCCCTAAACAAGGTCATGGAGGAACGATCCGAGTGATGCCAAGCTCAGAATTCACCTCCCCAAAGCAAAACTACCAAGACAGACTATCCAATCTTACTACCCAGCAACGAGTTAACTTCTCTCCTCCGCCTCCAAGACCTTACGTTGCATCGCGATGAAAAGCTCTGAACGTGTCGTAATGTCACCATCGTGTGGTTTTCAATCATGGAAGCAAGGAGATATTTTCAACCAATAGTCCCCTTCACAGTTCCCTGCGCCATCTTGAAAGGTAGCTGTGCCTTTGCATCGAAGCGAGACGAACGGTGAGCTTGCAATGATAGAGACCGTTTTCTCAAGGTTGCGTGCGCATCCAACTCGTTACGGCCACAAAATTGAAAAACGCAAATTCAGTAAAACTGAGAAGCCAGTTTTATATTTAAAGAGGAGAATAATCGATTTTATGAATTCTTATCGAAAAATGGAAATCTTGTCAATGTATGATAATAGACCCCTTCACAGTTTCCTGCACCAAAACGAGACGAACGGTGAGCTTGCATTAATAGAGACGTGAATAATTGTCCAAGGTGTTAAAAAAGGTCTCTATCAATGCAAGCTCACCGTTCGTCTCTTTTCGATGCAAAGGCACGGCTACCTTTCAAGATGGCGCAGGGAACTGTGAAGGAGACTATTCTCATTATAAGCTCCTGTTCTTGTATCGTGGCCCGTCAAGTCCCTTTAATTTGTATGGTCATAGAGACCTTTTTATAACACCTTGGACAATTATTCACGTCTCTGTCATTCCCAGCTCACTGTTCGACTCGCTTCGATACAAAGTCACGGCTACCTTTCAAGATGGCGCAGGGAACTGAGAAAGGGAACACTGTGTACTCCTTAAACTCATTGAATTTAATTTTAGTTTTTAAGGGTGCCTAAAAAATCTCTTGAAATTTAATAGTTCTGCTCAAATTCCTTGAAAACTCCTTGAATTTATATTCTGATGAATGTGATAGTCGATGACTATATTTCTTTTCTCCAAAAACGAATTGACCAATCAGGGAAAGGGATGACCTAGTGTCACGTGATACCTAGTAAACTCTTATTTTAAACTGAAATACATGCGTTTTCTAAAGCTTTTCGCAGTTCTATAGAACGTAAAATGATAGAAATATCTATCAAAAGTCCTGTAATTGAAATTCAAACGAATTGACCAATCAGGAGAAGGGATGACGTAGTGTCACGTGATACCTGGTAAACTCTTATTTTAAACTGAAATGCATGCGTTTTCTAAAGGTTTTCGCAGTTCTATAGAACGTAAAATGATAGAAATATCTATCAAAAGTCCTGTAATTGAAATTCAAACAAATGTTAACTCCTATAATAAGATATGCTGGGCCATGTGCTTTCGTGTGAGTTCGCATTTTTATAAACGTCCCATGAATCGTAGTAAAACAGCTGATAATACTGCTTGAATTATTGTTTTTTAACAGTACTTGTGTAATTAATACATATGTAATTTTACATGTAGTCACAACGAAGCCCAGTTATTAATGGTAAAAACGACTTCCGGCTTCAAAACGAAAAACACAGCAATAGAGTTTATTCCAGCTGTGAGACTGAATTGTTTCTCATGTTTACTCGTTTCTCATGTAAATCAGATGAGACCAGATTCCATTGTTTCTGACTCCTGTCATGGCTGCCATCACGTGATAACTCTATAAAGATTTTTCATATTTGTCTTCATGACAGAATTTATTGTCCAAAATTCTAATTATTTCAGGTAGAGGTAAAAGCAGTAAAAACATTTTTCGCTTTATTTTAGCGTTTTCGTGATAAAGACCTTGCAGTACGCATGTGCAGAACATGACAATATACCTTGAGCGACACGAGCGAAATACGTCTGCGCATGCTCGTATGCAAATTAGTCAAAATGTCTTTATGCTATTGAAACAATATGTAAAAATGTGTAAAAATGTGCCTGATAAATGCTTCAAAATTCTTACATAATATGCTTGTTACTACAATATCTTGGTGTCACAAAAGTATACTCGCAGATTTTTGTTTATACTCTGAGAAAACGAACAATCATTTTCTCACTCAAACTTTTACAGTTCCGTTTATTGACCACGAATAATAGTTTCCTGTTGAGGTTGGAGTTTTCGCGCATATCCGCAAACCTTTTATTATGCGCGACAACTCTAGCCTCGGCTTATTCGTGGTCACTGAAAGGGTTTTCTTAGAAAACGTGCTGAAAGACAGACATGAAAAGCGTCTGCGCATGCTCTGAGACCGTATGCGAATAGCGCAGCGCAGCCGTGACGTCATAAAAACGAAGACAAAACAAACTTACAAGTTTACTTTCAGCAGATAATTTTCGCAGCCGATCGCAGTTGATCTTAGTTTACATGGGTTATTATTGTAACTTTAAGTAAAAATAATAAAATGAGTTCGTATAATCCTCGTAGGGGTTAAACAGAATGCAATGTTTGTCCGAATCTTTAAGCTATTTTTAGAATCACTGCGCTGCGCTATTAGTCGAATTGTAAAAATATGTAAGTTTGACTCGCAAACATGCGTGACAAATGAACTTCACAAAATGCCAAAACGTAGACCTTATTGCGGTGACCGAGAGCGGACATAAAAAATTCCGCTAAAAAGTCAAAGCAGTTTAAGGCCACATTAAAAAGTAAGTTGGTCTTTTTGATCAATTTTCTTTTTGTCTTGAGTCTTTTTGTCACGAGACATTTTGACATTTGGTCTCAAGCGACTTGGTCACAAAACACTTTCACTTTAATGGACTTTTTGTCGTCCCTTATTTTAACATGAAAGACATTCGCCCTTGACGTTTTTCTTTTTGGCATCCGACATTTAGTCTTCGAGCGATTTGTCAAGCGGCCAAAAGAAAAACAGCGAATAGTCACAGTTAGATTCAAAGTTCCCAGGCGTAACAAAGGTTACCCACGCTATATTCTTCACGTGGCGATAGAGAGACTGATGATTTCCGGATTGGAAGAGCCTGCGGATTGCAAGAGCCTGCGTTACTTCTCGCCTGTGGTGAAGAACGAGTGCTCTGGACTTCCGGTACAAGAGCGCAAGCGTTCGAAAACGGAAACAGCGGAAAGCTGAAAGAGCTGAAAAGTGCAGAAATGTCATAAATTCAACCTATTTCTGTACTTGAATTCCTTTCATCACTATTATTATCCTGAAAGAGCTGAAAGAGCTTTGATTTTTTCCTTTATATACTATGCCGAGGAAAGCCAAAAACAACAACAACAGCAACAACAGCTATACATCTAGTAGCTCAGTCCGAGAAGCGCTTGACAACGTTTTCATAAAATTATCGATGGCGACAATTTGGAAGATTCTTTTTCAGTCTTCGGTACACTAAGTATCACGATTTTAGTAGTTTCTTTGTAGAAAAAAAACAAAAACAATAAAAACAAAAACAAAAGCAAAAAAACTAAAAAAAGTAAAACAAAACAAAACACACGACCACATCAACAATGCTGTAAATATAATGTCGTCTCTAAATAAATATCATCATCATTATTATTATTTTTTAAATTATTATATATAATTATTTTTATTTATTTATTTTCTAAATTGAAATTATATCTATTTATAATAATAATAATAATAAAAAAGAGAAAATGAAAAACTATAATAAAATATACTATAATGAAAATATATCTACTAATTATTATTATTATTATTATTATTATTATTATTATTATTATTATTATTATTATTATTATTTCGTTCCCGAGAAGGGTCTGACATTCTAAACAAAGATATAGTGGTTGATTCGGCTTTTTCATAAAAGTATTGGCCAACAAAGTTTGGATAGCCGAAGATTTTGCCTATTTGAGAGCGCGACCAGCTGCCTGCACGGCCGTATGATGACGTTTCATACCTATAGTACCACAATCCTTTTCAAATTATATTTTTATATACAAACGTCAAACCTCCTTTCTTTGAGAATTTGAAGACAAAAATAAAAGTAAAGCTAGAGAATAAACGAAGCTACTGAAAGGGACTGTCGTGGTATTTGAGGTGCCTAACTTCATCATGCAAAGGGTTTTGTACACTCAAAACATGTACACATGTCAAAATACCTTTCATTTAAATAAGCAACCAGTTTTTTTTGAAAACGGCGAATGTAGAAGGTGAAGGCAGGGCCATTTTATGTAAAAAATATGTTCCGTGAAAGAGTCCCAGTATAATGACAGGGCTTTAAACTGTCTTCGCAGTAGGCGAGCGACGTTATGTTGACCAATTAGCAGCCCGTTGCTAAGAAAAGGTGCTTGGTCTTCCAGAAAAAGTAACTTGATCAACGTCACAATATAAAATTGGACTTCTTAGTGGCTGTTCAGTATCAAAGAAATATCTTCAAAGCTGAGCAGCACGATAGAAGGCTTAACAAGAAATGTCTGTGCATGGGCTTTATTCAATTTTATTTATCTTCTAATACTATGTAGAAATTTTATTTTTTTGGTAAAGAGAATGCGTGACATTAACCTTGCTGGTCGGTCCATTGGCTGGTATCTCTGCAGTTAACATTTTTTTCCATTTTTGTTTAGTTTGACATTATTTATATTATATCATCTTTCATAATATTTGTCTACTGATTATAAGAAGCTCTGCACTTTTCAGCTCTTTCAGCTCTTTCAGCTCTTTCAGCTGTTTCCGTTTCAGCTTTTTACCGCGACCCAAAATGAAAATATATTTTCCCGATTTCTAATTTCTATTTTGATCGTAAGTAAACACATGGATTGTGCCAGAGCCCTTGTTCTTCGCTGCAGGCCAGAAGAAACGTGCGAGATTGGACTCTGTCATAATCTATTTTCGGCGCATGCGCAATTTTCCGGAAATGAAATGTATTCAATGAAAATCTTGCTTTGAAGCAGAGTTCTGTGTTTACTTGCTATCAAAATAAAGATTAGAAATTGGCAAGTCTGAATGCATGCGCTCTTATACCGGAAGTCCAAGCGGCCTGGTCTCAAAAATGGATTATGTATGCCAGATCCGTCGTCTTCGCCGCAGGCCAGAAGTAATGCAGGCTCTGGGTACGAGATTGACCGCACCGTACATACATTGAGCCCACCCTAATGTAGATGAAGGAGTGAATACTATTCACGGTGGTCACACTAGAATCACTTTGGTTCAAAGCTGGAAACACTTGTTCCAGTGCACTTTTCGTATTGTACTCTCTCCCATGACCTGGCATTCCTTGGTTAGTCATATTCCCCACCCTCCCTCCCTTGAGCTGTTTTGGTTCTTTGTAAAGCTCTGCTAGGTATACTTCATTTCTCAATCGCTGGGAGTACAGTTGGACCGCTGTGAAAAGAACACTGCAGTGACTGGTGAATTTAATATATAATTCGAAGACCCACTACACCAACCTCGAAACAATCCAAGAATGTTCCGTAGTTTTCTGTTGCCTCGAAGGAGAAAAACGATCTATTGTATAGTGTTTCTGTTGTTGGTGATCGTGTTATTCATTCGTGGTTTTAATCATCCGCGTCCTTTCCTATTTAGAGAACGTCCAACTGTTCCAAGCGTAGAATACAACTTCAATAATATACCTTACGGACAACTGAAAAATGGAAGCTGCGCTTTACAGAAGAATGGTCAATGGAACTGTCCAGATATTCGTACCGAAGAACACAACACGCTTCGACAAATGCAACTGGTTATGATGCGAATGTTGTTGATGTTCGACGCGTTAGCGAAGAAATATAATCTAAGTTACTGGATTACACGGGGAACTCTTTTAGGAGCAGCAAGGCACCAAGGATTCATCCCATGGGATAGTGATTTAGATATTGAAATGCCAATTGAAGATTATTTAAGGTTTCTTCATAAAGGAGCAGAGGAGTTGTCGTCAGATACATTCCTTCAGCATCACCAGAAAGAGAAACAGTTCTTTCATTCCGACTACACAGACAGCGACATTTTGCATATTAACTCGCATCAAAAGCAAAAGCTTTTAGATATTTTAATAGTACCTTGGAATCCTCGATTCAGAGATAAAAAGAGTTGTTATAAAAACTGTCTGAAACCCAAATGCTCCTGGCATGATGGTCTTCAGATCGACATATACCCCATCGCTTTACAAGACGGGTATTATCAAGATCAGTTTATTCGATCCAAAGTAGTAGTATAGGGAATGGGGGTTCCAGCGCAATCTCAACACGGGGTAAGACCCGCGTCAAAAATCCACCTACGGACGACCCCCACTCCAAGTGTGGTTGAGGGCAACAGCGCACTTAAATATGTTAGTCTATATATGGAGTGCGAAGAATGTAAGAAGTTCGTTAACGACTTTTGCATAATTTGTCTAAGACCTAAAGTTATCGTACCTAAGCCAGAACCCTTTTGGTGTTGTGGTAAGAAAATGCAAATAGAAGATGACACGTCAGCACAGTGTTACGAGTGTGGTAAGAATATTCGTAATGCCGTACCAAATGCTACCAAAGAGCAATATTACGCCAATGGAGGTCGTACGAAGACCCCATACAAAAGAATAAAATACTTCCGAGACTGGATGAGTCATATCCAAGGTTATCGGCCGGTATATTTAGACGATGAAGTAAGGCAGAAAATCATAGACCACTTAGAAGAGCCAACCCCGCAAAGTCTACGGAAAACGCTGAAAAAATTAAAGCTAGGGAAATATTACAAAGCTATTCCCTATCTTTTGTCTGAAATTACCGGTAGGCGTATTCCTCATGTCCCAGATATGCAAAGGGCCGAGTGGTTATTCTGTCGGCTGGATAAGGATATTCCTTATTACCCCGACGTAATTTACGAAATATTTTACAAAATAGACCCCAACCACCCCCTATTAGAATGGATTCCGAGAAGATGAAATGTGCAGTCGAAATCCACCTACGTTCTTTTCAAAGCAGATGTCTACTGAGCGAGTTTTCTTTGGAGCTCCTCTTTTGCCTTCTGGTAGATCTGTTTGCGAGATTCCTCGGAAAGATCTTTCACGATGTTTTTTTTATTGCCCGACTTTAATTCGCCATATTTCTTTTCCTCCGCGAGGATCAAAGAAAACTCCGTGTCGTCTATGCGGCGGTCCCGCAGAGCTTGGGAGACTAAGTCGGCGATGGTGTTAGCCTTTGCTCTTGCTAGGGCTATGTGTGTGTCGTGCTTGGATATCTTACCGGACAATTGCTTCATAATGCCTGTCGTAACAGCGGAAACGATGCCGCAGACGGCTCCAACGCTGGCCAAAGGAACGCCAACGACTATTCCAGGTCCGGTAAGCGAAGTAGCAACGCCAGTGCCTGTTAACGCCACGGACATGGAGCCGGAAGTTATCGCGATTTTATGTAGTATGCTTCGGGCTCTGGCGTACTTTTTCCTGACCTCTTCGTAGTGTTTCGCTTGCCCTTCCAAGTAAGCCAGGATTAAGTTTGCTTTGTTGAGCCTAAAGTTTTCAGCGTTTAATTCGTTAGGACCTGTATCCTTAGTGGTAGCGTGATAATTGGGAACATCTGGGTACAACTGAGGTGCTGAAGGTATAACATCCATTATATACTAATGTACGACGCTTTTGGGGATGATATTGAGGAGCAGCCACATCACGACAACCGGGATTATGCCAACTGGAGAGCCTTTAGGAAGACGTTTCCGCATGCAGACCCTAGTAAGTTCGAAAGAAGACCCGATGGGATTTACTATAACGGCGAAAGAATGTACAGCAATACAGACTTGGAGCCGCATGAGGAGAGGAAAAAGGCACAGCATTTGTCAATAACGAAGGAGGCACCCGTGCATGAAGCACCCAATTTTCCTAGAAACTTATTGTTAACTACGGAAGATTACCCATTTTACGATGCTGAAGGTGGTGTAAACGACTTTGAAACGATGGTAACGTTCCTGAAGATTTCAGTGGGTAGGCAATCATTTGATGTAGTAGTAAGGAATATCTATGGGGATACGATGTTAAAGCATACGTCGGGTAAAGAGGCCAGGGAATGGTTAGCAGGACCCAATATGCGATATTGGCCGCAGCAGTTAAACTTTGCTGTCTGGGCCGCCACTAAAGGTTGTGGCGTTGCCGCGGATATGTTTCACGTTCCGATCATGCGGTTTCACGTTGCCTTTACGGTAAGGAGGTTGTTGAAGGAGCTTAACGTACCTTTACCGGGAGATAAGGCATTTAATCCAATGAATAATCGATATAACGCCGCAGCCCTAGAAAGGTTAATTAATGAATTCAAACCACAGCAAAGAGACTTTCGTTACAAAGAGGGTAAGACGCATGGCCTTGGCATCGTTTACGTTTGGGGTGCCAACGGTGAGAAGCCGGCCGATTATGGGCATCAGGAATACCCAAGTAATGAGTTAGAGTTCGGTGATATGGGTGGTGATAAGAGTAATAATTCATTAATTACTAGAATTCAAACGAACTACCCCGGCACTTGGGATCCATTTGTGTTAATGAAAGGAAAAGGTTTAAGGAACCTAGCCAGGATTAACCGTAGCATTGAAGCATTCGTGTACTGCATCCTGGGAGCGCAGGTAAATACCCGCAACCCCATTGTTGGATCCCAAGGCGCTTCACAGGAAACGCAACAAGAATTCCTAACTTTATTTGAGTCTGCAATAATAGAAAATGACATATCTAAATCGGTGCAGAGATATCAATTGGCGGTGCAGCAGTCTAAAGTGCGACTGGATTACGCTTTGTCGCCTGGTTGTTGGTTAATGCCAAGTAATTTGGTTATTAACACCAATTCCGTTGTGGGTTATAACAACAAGCTGCAGCGAGCTACTAAGGATATGAAGTTTGGGGTGAATGACGTGAACTCTGACATGACCAAGGGCATTACTCACTTCGTAGAGAAACCAAAAAAAGAGGTAGAAAAACCATCGAAGAAGGCGCATGTAGGAAAACCCGAACCAAAGAAACCAGTAAAGAAGGTTACCGAGGAATATGACCATAACTTACTAAAGGTCGGCTTAACCGCTGCAAGCATTGGTCTGAGCTATTATATATGGCGATGAACAACCCCTACGTAGCTGGAGTAGATTGTGTTTATACGACTTACACAGGCGAGAAAAAATACACCCAGGCATCTTGGGTTGATGTCACGGGCATGTCCGTGAATTTGAACTACTCAGGAAAGAAGTTAATCCTTTGTAGTATTTGCATTGGCACGAGCAGCCATGCCAACGTGGGCTTTAGGTTCCTGGATGAGAATGGCATACTGCAGCCTATGCGCGCGAAGACGAGCAACAGGGAGCCTGTACATTTTTCCGTAGAGCCCAACCCAGCCAGCGAGGAAAATCTATCGGTTTGGACTTTTCACATGGTCGCCGATTGCCATGGGAAGGTAAAGCTGCAAATACGCGTAGACGATTCTGGGAGCGTTTGCGTGAATGGCATAGAAAATCAAAGAGACACGGCTTATAACCACAAGACCATTAGCACTTTTACGGTGCTTAGTCTCTAGAAGCAAACTATGTTTGCTGAAATATATGAACCCACATGTAAAGGAAGATTGGTTTCTTTATTACTTAGAGGAGAAGGAGTACGTAAATGATGAATGGTTTGACACTGATCTTTGGGTGAAGGTTGGAGGCGTGGGATTACTTGTGTGTACTATTAGCCTTAATACGGGGTATTCGTGCAATGCTGGGTTTAGGATCGTTGATGAGAATGACCATCCATTACTGCCTTACAGAAAAAAAATTAACAATAGGAACCCAGTTCATTTTTCCTCTGAGCCCCCTCCAGTAAGCGGAGAAGATCAAAGGCCGGCGACTTTTCATATGATAGCCAATTGCCAATATGCAAAGCTGCAAATTCGTCCCAGCGATGGAGGTAAGACCATAGCAACTCGTGGTCGCATAGGAATAAATACTGTGGGGCCTTCTCCACCGGATGCTATTTGGAATCATAAGCCCATTAGCACCATGACCGCCATACCACTAGTTCCGCATTATCAAGGCGGTGCGAATACTATCTTTACTTATCCCCAGTCGAGGATGCCTCGGGCGCCCGACGACGATAAGCCCGACATAACATACAAGGATAAGATTAACCCTTCATCTTCTTCAGGAGTACCACTCCAATAGCTACGACTAATATCCAAATGTTATTCCCCACAAACTTTAGCAGTTCTCCGCCGGCCCTAAGTGCCAGGCCAAGAACGCTACCCAGCAGCCCAGGAAGACCGGCCGCCATCTTTTTTCCCAAGTCCGTCAGCCCATTGCCTAATTTCTTTACGCCCGCGCCTGTAGCCTTAAGCGCGGACAAGATCACGCCTACTACGCTTGAAATAGCGACCGCAAATGCCAGCGGAAGACCATACTTCAAAAGGGCTCTTTTTACCTTTTCCTTGGTGGTAAGCCCCAACTCCTTTTCCAGGTTTTCCTTTTGCGCCTGTAATTCCGCAAGGCGCACCTGAAGGGTTTCTACTTCCTTTTGGGTTGCCTCCCTTTCCTCTTCGGGACGAGTCTGGTCATTGATTACTTCCTGTTTTTCGGATATGTTTTTTTCCAGGTCTTCAATAGCCTGATCTCTTTGCCGGATTTGTTCTTCTTTGGTGTTGATTTCGGCAACCAACTGCCGCCGTTCCTCCAAAGAGCCGGCTATGGTGACATTCAAGTTTTTAGCTTCTTCCTTGCTCATATCCAGGTCTTGCAGGGCAAGCTCAAAGGCCCGTCGGGCTTGGTCCCTTTCGTCTAAAGCCGTTTCAGCTTCTCGCTTGATTTGCAGCATGACTTCGTTTTTGCCCTTGATTTCTTTCTTTTGAGCATCGGTTAGCTGCCGTATTTGTCTTTCGTAATTTGTTTCCTTTTCTTTCAACGTTTCTTGTAGTTCCTCGACGCGTTTTTCTAGCGCGACCTTTTCGTTTAGGGTTTCTAGCTGGTCTAACAGGCTTCTAGTGGCACGCTGGAAGCCTTTTAATCTTGAGACGTCACCCCTAACGTCGCCATTCTCATCAAAGAGGATTTGTGGT
Source organism: Actinia tenebrosa (assembly GCF_029948245.1). NCBI lineage: Eukaryota > Metazoa > Cnidaria > Anthozoa > Actiniaria > Actiniidae > Actinia > Actinia tenebrosa. The sequence goes on from NW_028292570.1 coordinate 543,210, forward strand.
TTGGTCCAACGGTCTTTGTCAGGAAATCTCAGGTCTTGAACGCTTATGAGGACTTTGTTTCCGCGTTCTGTGAGCCTTACGTCGTCAGCATCGAAGCGGGAATAGCGCTGCGTTAGCTCTTGCATTGCCCACTCTACGGTTTCCCGCGCGGCTGCTTCATCTATGTTTTGAAGTTCCAAGTACTCGGGGACGGGGCTGCCGCGGTTCCTTGATTGTCACATGCGATTCAAGGCTGCCTTGAAGCTTTTCCACCTATTGCCATACTTGCTTATCAAGGCCATGTCGTAGACTAGGGGCTTGGTATCCGCGTCCTTAATCCATGCGTCGTATTCTTCATCGTTAATATCGACTTGGCCTTCTTCGGTAAGGGGGTCAAAGTCTGGATCCGTTCCTTCTACTTCCATTATATATGATAAGCTCAAAGTTAAATCCCAACGTATTACCTAAGCAGGTTGGCGGGCTAAAAGCAGAACGCACCTTTCACCGGGTCACATTCACGCCCAGCAGCGCAAAGCCGGGGGAGACGCTGTACGTAGGCGTACCCCGCCTAACGGATAACCTAGTCTTATTTCCTGGCACCTTGGCTTTGAGGTTTGACCTAGCGGTGCAGTCAAGCCCCACAGATGAAAGGATTATCGTTAACAACGTGGGTCGCAACATTGTTTCTAAGATGCGCGTAAAGTTCGCCGGGGAATCCTTGCTGGACTTAAATAGGTACGATCTGTATACCACGTACAAAGACTTATGGTTGACAGCCTTTGACCGCGCGCAAAGGATAGAACAAGGAATTGGTAGTGTCATTCTACGTAAGGTTCGCACACCTACGAAAACGCAACCTACTGACGGCAGCGGAGAAACCGCAGTGGCAGACGCAAAGCGAATAAAGACCGCCTATGGTAGTAAGTATGTCATACCACTGGACTTTGAAGTAATCACGAATCACGGTGTCTATTACCCAAGACAGCTTGCCGAACTGCAGTTTGAAGTAACTTTAGCAGATGCTAATAACATCATTGGTGGGCTAAGCACTGCACTTACCACAACAACCCCATACTCTATTACCAACTTAGAATTACAGTACGAAACGGTGTACAGCGAAGAGCTGGCCCGTAGCGCTGGCATGGAGTACAGCTCTGGCAAGGCATTCCTTTACGACCACGTAGTGATGTATAAGACGTTTAGCTTCTTGGATAAGACGGATGAGGTTATCAACCAAAGCATTAACCTCCCCCGAAGAAGTCTCACGGGGTTAATGCTGGTGTTTGCCAAACCCTATGAGGCTGGTAAGCGCAACTCCGAAGACTTTCACAACCCCAACATTACTAACGTCGGCGTGAATATCAACGGAGTCCCAAACAAGGTTTACTCCCAGGGAATAAAGCCTGCAGACGTGTACAGGGAGGCAATGCGCAAGTTTGGCGACCAAATTAGCCCTGAGGAATTCTTTAAGGATAAGTATGCGTTATGGATTGACATGCGCACCATTAACGACGAAGACCTACATGGTCAAGGCCTCCGTCTAGTAAATACGCAGGATGGCATAACATTGGAGATCAAACGCACCAAAAACGCCAGTGCGGCCGACGGCGATAGGATAAACTGCTACGTTTTCGTGGTGTCGGACGCGCAACTGAGCGTAGAAATGAATCAGCTAAAGAGCGTTGCCTATTAATGACTTCGTTGCCTCAGCCATTCTAAAAATAAAATATTCCTTACGTATAATATGCTTCGCGTATTCGAAAACAACGAAACCAAACTGCAAGTCGTGCAAGGCGATAAACTTTATTTCAAAGCAAAGGAAGTGGCGCTGGCATTGGGTTACGCAGACCCAAAAGATGCGATTAAGGTGCATGTTCGTGATAAATACAAGGTAAGGCTTAGCGAACTCAAGGTGGAGGTGAATCGCCTCCCCTTTACTACGCAACCAAATGCCGTGTTTATCTCCGAATCTGGGTTGTATCAATTGATATTCAGTTCAAAGTTACCCAAAGCGCTGAAATTCCAGGATTGGGTCTTGGAGGACGTACTTCCTACGCTTAGAAAAACCGGTAAGTACGAAATAGAGCGACGGTTTGACACACCCAACAAATTAATCTTTAAGATAGAAAATGAGTTCGACCTGCATAAGAAGGTTGTCGATTACATATGCCGCTTTTACCCTCAAATGCTCATAGCGCCAGGCTTAGGCGAACTACAGGATTCTGACAGCAAACGCATAAAATGCTGGCAGAAAGGCTACCAACGCGGTCAACCTGACCTAATGATCCTGAATGCCCACAAAAAGTACCGCGGCTTCTGCATTGAGTTGAAAACCCCTAAAGGTAATGGTATACTTTCCGACAGTCAACGTGAACTTTTAGAAAGGTACGAAGAAAATGGTTATAAGACGTTAATCAGCAACGACTATGACGAGTTATGCCGCGCCGTTAGCGACTATGCGCGCGGCATCCGCATTCCTTGTCCGTGGTGTCGCAAGCGCTTCAAGACCACGGAAACGAGGGCAACACATTTAAGAATATTTCATAGATATAATGAGGCTGAATCTGATACATTGGCGTGACCTGATAGAAGGCGCAGCATACGAAATAAAAAATTACGTCGTCTTCGAAGACATCGACCGTTTACGGTTAGTCCTCAAAGACTTAGAAGGCAAGGAATATTCCCTTTGGGCGCCGGATTGCGTGCGGTACGTAATTCAGGGCGAGGAATTCACCCACTTACGCAGCTATGGTAAGGTAAATGGCCGATGGAAGTTTGACATTGAAAGAAGAGTCACTCCATCTCCTCTTTGTAGTTAAGCGCGTCTGCTAAAGTCCGCTGCGCTTTAGGATCCGCGGAGCACCAATGCCCCACAAAGGATCCTTCGGAGAATACCCTGTCGCAATGAAGGCAGGTGTATTTTTTACGCGGCTTACGAGGGGTAATGCAGTCGGCAGGTAGTTCGCAAGTAATACAGTCCATATATTGAAAGGGTAATTAGAATGCCTCCCAGAAAGGCAGCTGCGTAGGCTAGCATATATCCTACAACCTTCCTTAAAAGGGGTTCCTATTATTCTTGTTGTTTTGTTAAATGTTGATGATACTTAACAAACAACAAGAAAAATAAGATTAGGATTTGAGACTCTTTGCGCAAACCCTGCTTTACTATTAAAGGCCCCAAGAAATGCTATTGCGTATCATATATTTCAAAAGTGTCTCAGAATGTTGACAATAAGGTTAAATCTTTGTTAAGACACCCCGGAAACTATTTCAAAAGTGTCTCAGAATGTTGACAATAAGGTTAAATCTTTGTTAAGACACCCCGGAAACTATTTCAAAAGTGTCTCAGAATGTTGACGTTTAGGTTAAATCTTTGTTAAGACAGTTGAAGATATGTTCCTCTTCTCTAACACAACCACAACGATCGCACTCCTGCCTCCAATACTCCCTTTTAGTCCACGGAACGCCTTCGGCGCGTTCAAAAGAGGGGAAAGTACGGACTATCTTCTTATGGTAATCTATGCGATTCCTTAAGTAATCCTCTTTATGCGGGCAGCGACACATCAAATCCGCACATTGGTAGCAATCCACGCCTTCCAAGTCGTAAGCGCGGGAGAGAAACCTATAATCATGCGTTCTCCGGTGCGTCTGTAAACGTTGACGACTACTAAGTATCTTATTACAGAAACTACACTGTCTGGTTCGATTACAGACGCCCCTTTTCAGATGCTGCTGCATTTCGAAGGGGTTGTGGAATTCCTTATTACAGTCCTTACAAAGCCCACAAATGCGTTTATCCTGATGTTGTTGCATCTTTTGAACGGTGCTGAATTCCTTACCGCAATCCTTACAAGCGCGGCTAAGGGGTTTCTTTGTACAAACGCCGCGACGAACGTGGTATTGAAGTCTTTGTTTGGTGCTGAACACCTTCTTACACAACAAGCAGTCCATATATACTTAACAATATCTTAGCCTCCATTTAACATCCTTAACAAAGATTTAACCTAAACGTCAACATTCTGAGACACTCTTTGAAATAGTTTCCACATATACTTAACAAAGATTTAACCTAAACGTCAACATTCTGAGGCATTCTTTGGAATAGTTTCCACATATACTTAACAAAGATTTAACCTAAACGTCAACATTCTGAGGCATTCTTTGGAATAGTTTCCACATATACTTAACAAAGATTTAACCTAAACGTCAACATTCTGAGGCATTCTTTGGAATAGCTTATGGGCGACTTAACAAAGATTTAACCTTATTGTAAACATTCTAAGACACTTTTTAAATAGCATATACTTAACAAAGATTTAACCTAAACGTCGACATTCTACAGGGGATGTCGCATAAAGTCCTTAACGCTTTCTTTAGCCCACGTTGCCATCGTTATCAGCGCGCCAAACCGTTCTGCACGCTTCAGACCGCACATTTCATCGTACAATTCCTGCAGGCGCTCTTTCAGCCGATCGATCTCCTCCCTTTGCATTTCTATGGTGTCTCTTTTATCTTTTGCGTCGGCGACAATTCTTTGCACTGCTTCCACTGGCTCCATCTATATATCTAGTGAAAATCCCTGTGATTTTCTAAAATATAAATGGATCCGAACCATATTCCCTGCAATGCCCTGATAGTAGGACCCACCGGCTGCGGCAAAACGCAGTTCGTCGTGGAGCAGCTATTAGGACCCTTTAGATACCGCTTCGACTACATAGTGCTATTATGCCCCACCTACGTGAATAACCGCACCTGGACGGGCATAGGAGTGAAAGACGACGACTTCTTTGTAGATATCTTAGATCCTAACGAGTTATCCGGCCATCTTAAGTTTTGGCACAAACAATTCCCCAAGAATACACAAACCCTCCTTATACTGGATGACATTGCCTGCGGGGACGACGTAAAAAAGCGCACCTCCGAGCTCGTTAAACTCGCCTTCAGCGGTAGACACGACAATATCAGCGTTTGGTTGCTCTCGCAGCAGCTTACCAGCGTCTCTAAGCCTTTTAGGGAAAACATAGGTTCACTTGTCGTATTTTATACTCCGAGCAAGTCTGACCTGGAAACCATCTTAAGCGACTACGGCGGTGAGATATCCAAGGAACAGTTACACGAATACATGCGGCATTTAAAAACGCACCAACATTCCAAAATGATCTTCTCTTTGAGGTTTCCGTATTCCATTAACATATATGGACATTGAGCAGCTCTTAGATGAAGTCCCCGCGCAGTTAGACGAAAGTAACCTCAAGGAACAACTTAACATCCTCGTGTCTTCTGGGAAGTGTAAAGAAATGATAGGCAAGGAACTTACCCATGAACAGGTTAATAAGTTGTCGGAAGAGGAGGTTAAGAAGTTCCATAAGAGGTACGAGGCTGCCCTTGCAAGTAAGACCACGGACGCCGTAGCAGACTCCGCTATCCGACTTGCGACTAAATTGCTTGGACTTGCACTGCCTATAGACGACGTGGAGCAACTGCGGAAGGACATTAGCGAGGACTATGTCATCGCCCAAGAACTTAAGATAACCTGCGGGTGGTTGTCTTTGAAGTGCGGTAAGTTAATGGCAGTCGCCTCTGCGGCACTTCACGTAGCTCAGCATGTCGACTTGAAGGAACTTGCGGGCACCTTTGGTGCCTCTTGGAAGGACTTCAAGAAGGACAGAGAAGTCGAAAAGGTCTTCCAGGCGGCACTTGCTGAGGTACCTGATCAAGTCGCCTCAAGTACTTAGTCAAGTCGTTGTCAAGTCACCTCAAGTACTTAGTCAAGTCGTTGTTAAGTCACCTCAAGTACTTAGTCAAGTCGTTGTCAAGTCACCTCAAGTACTTAGTCAAGTCGTTGTTAAGTCACCTCAAGTACTTAGTCAAGTCGTTGTCAAGTCATTGCCAAGTCATTGTCAAGTCGTCATCAAGTTACTTGTCAAGTCCTTCAAGTCCCTTAATATAAGATGAGTGGCACCGAAGAACAACCACCCGTAGAAGATACCAAGATTACCAAGGCTAAATCTCCAGGCAGAGTCGCTGCCGGAAAGAAGCTCGCGGAGATGAATAAAAAGAACAAGGCAAAAAAGGAGGAAAAGGTGGAGGAAAAAGAAGAGGAATCCTTTATTAATCCGGGATACGTCATTGGCGCGTTAGGAGTCGCTATAGCAGCAGGCAGCCTTTACTTACAATGGCGGGCAGCAAAGCCAAAAGTAAAGTTGGAGCCAGCGCATTACACGCCTACGGAGCCGCCCGTTAGAAAAAGTAAGATCCCTGAAATGGAGTAATAACCTTCTCGCTTTGTAATATAATGTCAACCGCGTTATTGAAAACTGTTGAAGAAGCAGCTATCATTACTTCCATCGTTGCGGGTATTGGTTGGGTAGGTAAGAAAGTGCTCAAAGAAGACTTTACTGAAGACCCAAGCAAGAGCTTCGCTAATTTTGCTAAGATGACCGCTGCCGTTGGCGGGGCTATCATGGTAAAGGATTACCTACGGAAGGAAAAGTACCTGCCTACGGTGTAATATATAATGGCTAGCGTGGTCGCAGGTGGAGTTATTGCAGCCTTAGCATTCACTGGAGCTAATTATGGTGGTCAATATTTGGATAGATTAGTTAGAGGTGATCGCAGCGGAGATTTGGCCGCCGAAAGGAAGAGACACGACTTAGCGCTGGAGAAATATCAGCGAGACGTGGCAGCTTGGAATGAAAAAAGACAAGCTTACAGGGATTGGTTGGATAAGAACTACCAAGAAAAGATGCAGGCGGATAAGAACTTCGAAAACACAGACTACGCCTTTAAGCTTTATGCGCAAGCACACCCCGCGGCATTAACGGGGTTGAAAAGGCCTCAGTTCAAGAATTACTACCAGCCTTCTAAGAAACAAAAAGACAATGAGTTGGTCTTCGTAGGAGTCGCAGGGCTGGCGGGAGGCGTAGCTTTGGCGTATCTGCTCTAACGAAGGGGACTTGTCCCCTGTAATATATGATCGTCTTTTTGGAAAGCGATAAAAATAACTTTACCACTTATTTAAATCCCCCCATTAAAGCCCATAAGGTTAGGCTGGTTAGTTGCTCTTTGTACAATTCTTGGTATAATTTAGTCAATGCCTTGGTCACTGAGCATAAAGGCGGCGGCAATTATCAAGGCGTATTGCTGCCCGATGGACATTACACACCAATCACCCTTGCTAAGGAATTAGCAAAACACGGTTATACGCTCACCACAGGATTGCCGCACGAAATGACCTTCAAACATAATATGCCAAACTATTCAGTAACTTTTGGAAAGTCTGACCCATTGGGATCTTTATTATGTGCCTCGGGCAAGACAATTACCGACACAGCCATACTTGTGAAATGGAAAGTCGCATCCTCTTACGAAGTCTATTGCGACTTGGTCCCTAGTTACAACAATGGAGAAAAGTCTTCTCTTATGTCCAAGTTTCTGCCCAAAGGTAATCCATTTGACCCAGTAGAATACACTCCCATTTCTTTGAGCTATGACTTGTCTAATTTGGTAGAAAGCATAAACATCACCATCAAAGTGGACGGAAAGACGGTGGATTTTAACGGACGTAAGATCAATCTTGTCCTATCCTTCGCTTGAATCAAATTTATATAATGGGCCGCGTAGAGGACAAACTTAAAAGGATTTACTATGGGCCTGAAGGCTATTGGAAAGGAGCGTCGGCCATCAAGAAACTCGCGACCGCGGCCAGGGTATCAGATGAAACGGCTAAGAACTGGCTAAGAAAACAAACCCTCTGGCAGGTTTATCTTCCCGTGCCTAAGTACATTCCCAGGCCCAGCTTTACCGTAAATACCCCTAATGAAGTTCATCAGGCGGACTTGCTTTTCTTACCGCACGACAAGGTGAGAAAAAAGACCTATAGGTACGCTTTGACCGTAGTTGATATCGCAAGCAGATACAAGGACGCCGAACCCATAACCAGCAAGGATTCTGGGGAAGTCGCAGAAGCCCTAGGTAGGATTTATAAGCGCGTCTTGAAATGGCCTAAGCTGCTGCAAGTGGATGCGGGGACGGAGTTCATGGGCGTGGTTACCAAAACCCTGAAAGACCACAGCACTAAAATTAGGAGAGCCGAGGCAGAGTACCACAGGGGTCAGAGCATCGTCGAAAGATTCAATAAGACCCTGGCCGAGCGTCTCTTTGGGTACCAGTATTGGAAAGAGCTGGAAGATCCCTCCAAGCGCAACAGGGAATGGACACAGCGGCTCCCCCAGGTCGTCGCGGCTTTGAACAACGAGGCGGCCAGGGCTACGGGAATGAAACCCAAGGATGCTATGAAGAAGAAACACGTGGAACACAAGTCCTACGTCAGAAGTTCGAGGGCGGTCTTCCCCCATGAAAAAAAATTAGGTAATGTCACAGTCCGATATCTCTACGGACCGGGTGAATTAGAAGGAGGATCCAAAAGAGCTACGGATCCTAATTGGTCTTTGGAAACTTACCAGATCCGAAGCGTAATAGCTAAGAAGGGTCAGCCCATCTTGTATTATCTTCACGATGGCCCCACACGTGGGTTCGTCATGGAAGAACTGCTTATCGTGTGATGTCCGAATGCTATCGTATGCACTCCGTCATCACACATCCATCGCTTACCGTCAAATGCAGACAGTGACACCTTCTCCTGCGTGACGTTATGTATCTGATGACCATAGCTGCGCAGGCTGTTCATCTTATGCCGCTGTTCCTTGCGTGTTTGTAATACGTTGAGGTAGGACTCGTGCGTAATGTCCTTCTTAACCACGTACTTTTTTACGCGTTTAGCTTTCTTTTCTACGCCGTCTAACTTTAGCACGCTGTACATCTTTGGTTTCAGACCCACGTACTCTACTATGGGTTTTCCTAACATTTCGTCTTTCATCTTCCCAATTACCTTCTTATTCTTCGCAGAGTAAAGGAAGTGCTCCTTCGGGTAACCGCTGGTGTCGTACTCGTCTATGTCGGGGAGGCAGTCTTTGTAAACGTCTTCCGTTTGCACTTCTAGAATTAGGGAGTCGGTGTCTGTGTACAGGAGGCGACAGCGGTCTCCGTACTTTGGCTTAAGCTTATCGTAGTAGAACTCATACATAAGCAGCTTCGATAGATCCAGCACCGTAAAGCCTGTGTAAACGGGCTTGTTTAGTAAGAGGTTTGCCCTTTTCATGTGAATCACGTAGAAGTTCAGCATTTCTACGTATCTAACGAAGCCTGGCTGTGACACGTATGCTTCTGCTTCCTCTTTGGTGCTGACTATTTTTACGCTTACGCGCTTGCGGATGTTCTCCATTGTCTTTCCGAACACGCTGTTGTTCATCAGTTTGAAGAGGTTTTTCTCGAAGTCATTTTTCGCTGCGGTACGCTTTTGCGTGTTAAAGTCAATGTAGGGGCGCATCCAGGGTTCCTGCGTGAATTTTAGGACTCTGTGGATCTTCTCTACGCGCATTCCGTGTCGCACGTAGAACTGCAGGTTGCGGTAATGTACCACATACTTCTTCTTATCCATCAGGTTCATAGTTAGTTTCCTGTACGGTTTGTAACCAGGGCACATTTGCTTTTGCAGCGGACTTAGCTGCTTAAATGGTATCTCTATCGCTTCTGGTGCTAAGGGGAACTCATTGTGTTCGTCGTGCAGGCGCTCTGGGTACTCCAGATCCACTTCTAAGACGTAACCCTTGTCTTCCTCCTTTCCTACCTGCATGTAGAAGTCTATCGGCTTCACTGGATCCCATTCGAAGTCTCTCACAGGTAGGTACTGTGACATTGCCCAACCATAAAGGTTATTCGCATCCAGGTAGTAAATGTATGTGGTTGGTTTCTCTGGGTCGTGCTCTACTAAGGGGTTGTTTGCGCGGGCATAACGTCGGCTGGGCCCGCATACGCCGCCACGAATACCGTCTTCCATAAACCGATACATGTCGTACTCCGTTAGGAGATCCAACTGCGCATTTGTCTTCTTTAACAAAGCACTCCAGCTGAGCCCAGGAGCCGTGTAGAAATTAGCGGGATCCAATCCGTAATATTCCATAGCCATCTTTCTGAAGCTTTGGAAAACATCTGCAAGCAGCACTACGTCAGACCTTAGGTAGATGTCGTGGTAGTCCCCCATGTTCTCACAGGAGTACTTTTCCCACACGTCTAACGCATGCTGGTACTCCTCATCCTTTATGCCGGACTCGTTTAGGGTGCTGTAGAAGCGATCTTTGGGTGGTAGGGACTCTTTGAATCGATCCCAGGAATCCATGTATTCGTATGGGTAGACTCCTTTCCTTTCCGCGCCATATTGACTGGAAATGGGAAAGTTGGTGTTATACTTTACGAGGTTTGCTAAGGAGTCCGCCATAAACTGCTGCGAATCTAAGAACTTTAGCTTACCCACAGTTACGGACATGTAGCGCTCTTTGTTGTTGGGTATGCATTTGACGTCGGAGCCGTCTGTTCCTTGTAGTAGCAAATGGGAGTCGTAACCGCGGAGGTTGTGAAAGAACACCGGAATCTCCATGTCTGGATTTACTTTGAAGTTTATATTGCATTTCCAATGAGCCGCTCCTCTGTATTTACCCGTGATGTGGCAGTGATCCCTAACCTTATCCACATAGAAATCCTCAACAAATGCTTTGTGGCAGTGAATGCAGTGCGTGGAGGGCTTTCCCGGCTTCTCACCTTTCTTAGCATACTTCCCGCATTTAAAATGAGCTTCTCCTAGATACTTTCCATCTTCATCCCACGCTTTCTTGGCTCGTCTTCCAAACTGAAGAAGCGTATGTTGGCAAATGTGGCATTTTTTTGCCTTGTTAAAAGCCTCCTGGTTCTCTTTGGTAAATTCCATCTTCTTTGGACGTCTTAATTGTTCTCTAATCTCCCCCTCCTCTTCTCGCAATGCTTCTAGAAACTCATTAGCTGCGTTCTTACCTCGGTAAATCACAGGAGGGTCGGCCTTACCGTCTGATCTGACTACTATGTAACCAAAGGAGCAGATCTCGTGTAATCCCACCTTATTCGTGGCACCACTTTTCTGCTCTTCCTTAGTTATCAACGCTTCAAAGTCTGCATATATCACGTAAGGCACCTGCATCTGCTTTTGATGGTCTGCGTATGAAAGCTCTTTGTTGGTGGGTATCTGGATCCGTTGCGCCACTTCTTCGACTCCGCGGCAGATCTCATCGTGTTTCTTTAGGGTATTTAAGGATGTAAATGACAGCAAGCAGCAGTCGCAGAAGTACTTTTTGCCTTTGTGCTTAGTATGTCTGTAGAATAGTCTGCTAATGTGTTTAACCCATGAGTAGTGTCCGCCGTGGTAGAATAAATGTACGCGCTCTCCTTTACTTTTTGACAGAACTAACGGTACTATCGTCTGCTCTCTGACTCCGTAAACGTTAATTGCTAGATCGTTTATTTCCTCAAATATGGGGATGTCTATCAACTGCATGGGAAATTCCACACCATCCCACTCTAAATCATCTGTGGGATACTTACTTGTCCTACAGGGATCCTTCTCTGCTGGATACAGTGCAGACCTGATTGCCCACATAAAGCATCGATTGTCTTCATTCTTCACGTTTACAATAGCCTTCTTCCTTTCTACCCACGTTGGTAGCGGTACGTAACTCCCCCCTCGTATGGGTACGTACCTGGCTATACTTATCTCTATTCCTTCAACCTCCTCTACTGTCCAACCCGATCCTTCTTTCGTGTAGTTAGACAGCGACTCCATTATTGCTTCTAAGGCTTCACTGAGTGACCTATCCAGATTCGTGGATTCTAATATCACTAACGACTTTGATCGCAACATTGCTGTCGTCATTACCTCGTCTTTTGACAAACTTACTTCTACCATTATGCTCGCTTTCAGGGCTCCTAATTCTTCTATACCTTTTCGGAGAGTCCTTTTAACCTTCCTTTCTGACTGACGCCAAAACTGTCTAACGTCAATCTCACCGTTACCGGGTATTGACACCGTGCTGAAGTTGCTTTGGGATTCCATCTATATAATAGGAAATATTTTATACCTAATACCAAGCACTTTTTAGGTCGTCGTAGTCGTACTCACAGTCCTGACAATGCCAAAACAATTTAACCTTAGTCTCAAACTTCTTACCACATCCACAATCATAACTGCTCATACACTTCGTCTTCATTTTCAAATGCTTTTTCAAATCCGCTTCTTTCTTAAAAGTTCTCTTACAATCTTCGCACTCCATATATAGACTAACATATTTAAGTGCGCTGTTGCCCTCAACCACACTTGGAGTGGGGGTCGTCCGTAGGTGGATTTTTGACGCGGGTCTTACCCCGTGTTGAGATTGCGCTGGAACCCCCATTCCCTATACTACTAAAGTAAAGAAAGCATGGCGTTTTATTGGTTGGATCTTAGGCTTCAACACTGGTGATTACAAAGCTTTCCCGCTGAGAGTGTTACGATTCGAGGGCTTTGATATATCTGTTCCAAATCAATGGGAGAAATTTTTGGGGAATGTTTATGGAAGGAATTATATGGATTTGCCTCCGAAAGAAAAACAGCGGTTTTATGAGAACCAGTTACCTGATCCAGTTCACGCTTGTTCAGAGTTCGACGAGGACGGTAACCTTCTGCATACTTCAAAAATATAGTCTACTATCCTATTGATTTGCCAGCTTTCAGTGGAAAGAGATTCAAACAAGAGAAGGAATCGGGCGTGGGTCGTTTGGAATTGTTTTTAAATGTTTACTGGAGACAGGAAATGAGGTAGTTGTTAAAAAGTTGAGTGCCGAAGGGCAAGAAGACCAACGAAGGTTTATCAAAGAAGCTCGCTTGTTGAAAGGAGTAAAAGCTCATGACATACGTACGCAATCATGCTGGAATATTGTGCCTTTGACTTTCAACCATACGGCATCGACAAGAAAGTCAATTCCCTTAATGAATTCCTTGGTTTTACAGATGCCGAAGGAAGGGTTCATAATATGGGGATCTGTCGCAGCTTGTTGTTCCTATTGCCATTCAAATATCGAGCGGCCTACAATGATGTCTTCATAGCAAAGGAATTGCCCACAGGGACCACAGGGATATCAAGTCGCAAAACATCTTAGTCGGCAATCTCCATTATTCAAGTATTTACTGACCTACCCTGCGAGCAGAGTCTCCTTTTAACTCCTCTCGCCCGTAGAGGAGTTAAAAGGAGACTCTGCTCGCAGGGTATTACTGACCCAGAAATCAAGGGTTAATTGTATGCTGAGAAGCCAATTATTGGCAAATTAAGTGATTTCGGAGAAAGCCGATCATACTGAGGAACTGGCCCTTAATTCGAAAACAAACAGAATAAATCGGGACACGAGATATTACATGGCCCCTGAATTCATCCAGAGTTCATTGAACTATGCTTCTCAACAGGACCTATTCAGAGCTGAAAGCGTGCAAAATTTAATAACTGTTTGTCACTAAATCGTAATGATTATAGAATACCACGTACATTTAGTACTACAGTGTATTTATGTTGCACAAACGTATGTGATTCTTTAAATATAACTGATAGTATGCGCTATTTTTACAAAATAAAAATACTACTGCTTTCAACAAGCGAGCTTCTTTGATAAACCTTTGTTGGTTATCTCAACAAGTAAGCTTGCCCTTCGGCACTCAACGTCTTTACGGCCACCTCATTTCCTGTCTCCAGTGAACATTTAAAAACAATTCCAAACGACCCACGCCCGATTTCTTCTTTTGTTTGAATCTCTTTCCACTGAAAGCTAGGCAAATCAATAGGATTTTTCTTTGGTTTGACTACTATACCTGCACTTTGACGGACATTTTGGTCCCGCGTTTTCATGCGGTCAGCGGTAGATGGTTGGGTTTGAATTTTTAATTTCTGTATAAATTATCGAAAACGATAATTTATTCATGATTTTTTTTTGGCGCGCAAAAAGAATATTTTTCTCTTTTCGTTTTATCGCTCTTGAAAAAAATATAGGTTTGATGTTTTTTTCCTCCCTTTACCAAGACACTGCAGAATAAAGGAGACCATGAAATATTTTGAAAGAGTTTTATTTAGAAGACGTTTTCATTTCTTAGGGCTATAATACAAGTTATATTTATCAGTGCACAGGTTTAATTTGAGAATGTTTTATTTGAGGAAAAAAAAAGTTTCTTAGTCAAAGTTTTAAAAGTTTGTATAGTCTTTGCATTCTTGCATGAACTGCAATTTGCAAGACGGTGATGTTTTCTCGGTACACTTCTTGTGGAGCAAGAGCGCTTTATGTATATCTTTTTCAGGGCTATCGAAGGTTTCCTTCGTCTCGAGGATCTTGAAATGGTACCTTGGAAACATGGAAAAATTAGTGGAGGGGAGCCTCACTACAGTACATCCATTATCAATTTCATGGATGTAACGACACCTTTGCCTGGAATATTCGAAGATTCTGTGCCATGGAACAACGTTAGGAATGTAGGTAGCAAATGTAGGATTGATGATTTGGAACGCCAAGTCGTCAGTTAGCTCATTCAAGTAGACTTTTTTGTCAACGACAATAAAAGTACGGGACTTGACTTGATTTATTTGGTGCATCAGTTCTACCATCCTTGAACTGCTGTTTTGGAAGCAGAGGTCTTGGAGATAGCATACTATCTGAGTTTTCATCCAAGCAAATGCCCCGGGTTCTTCTAGCTGTTCGCGATGTTCATACTTCATAAAGTAGTAGAATGCTTGTAATAGTGTAGACTGGGAAAGTTCACTTCGCATGCGAATCCAAGCTTTCTGGAACGTTTCTTGCCAAAAAGCTTCGTCTTCTTTCCAGTTCAACAATTCATCAAGGTAAGGTTTTCTTCCTTGCACTCTTTCGATTTCCTCTAACCTTACTTTGTTTCCCAGGTACTTGCAAGAGTGATAAAACAAGAAACTGAAAAATGTCTTTGCTTCTTTGACGGTCACCTCGAGTTTTATTTCTTTTATTGACTCCAACGTGAGGATTCGTATCTTCTTCGTGATATCCCCCATCCTTTTTACGACTGTTTTGCGTTTGAAGTGTCCCGGTACGATTATTCGTCCACTTCTCAACTTCATGGTTCTTTTCTTAAGGTCACGATAGGGAGGCTTGTGTGAGAATGATGGAGAGTTGATGGCTATACGTATATATTTTTTGTACGTGTATAACATCAGCATAAATTGGCTGTATCACGTGTACGGTACCAGATCCCTTTTCGCAAATGTATAAGGCATGTTACTATGCATTATCATTAATCAGTTCAAGCAGACGTTGAAAAAAGAAGTAGTGAAAACAAGATGGACACTGTTACGATCGTGAAGAAATTTTATGCCACCATCGTGGAAGATAATTCACGGATTTGGACCTACGAGTTGGTTGAGACTGGAGAAAGATTTGAAAGTTTTTCACACGACGCCTATACAGCCTTCTATGACCATGTGAGGCAAAGAGAGCTGGATGACATGCTTGCCAACGTTGATCCCTCAGACGTTTTTCACGAAGAGGTCTCGCCTTTGAACCTTAACATTGCAGAGTGCCCCTACGTACCTGAAGATCCTGCCCCAAAAACGGAGAGGAATGAACAGATCGAAGGTATTCTACTGAGAGCTTATGCTGATGTCCTGCAAAGAGACATATGCCACCTTGTGAACAAGAATTGTGAAGCCTGCGAAATTGATGACCCTTCACAAGACCATCACGACTGTTTAATGCTTTCGAGAGAAATCAAGGTGTATCGTTATTTTTTTGAAGCCTTGAAAGATGTCGACGACGACAAGGTGATGAAGATTTTTATGAAAAACACTGAAACTTTAAACCCTCCACTTAATGCGCTAGAGCTTTTGAAATATCAGTGTAAAGATAGCAGGGAAGATATCGTATCTAGCAGGAGGGAAGAGCTTGAAGACATTCTCATAGACGATCTTATAGAATAATCAGAATGAATGTTTGATATTGTACGATGAGGAAAATAAAGATATAAAGTCTTGTAAATTCTTGTGTTCTTTTTATTTCGTTACTGCTTTGAACCATGACAGACATTCGAATTAAGACCTCCTCTAGTATCATGATCTCAGGTCCTTCTCAATGTGGAAAAACCGTCTTAACTTTGAAATTGTTGAAGAATTTAGATGAAAGTTTTGTAGGCGAAATATCCAAAATAATATATTGTTACGGAGCTTATCAACCTAGTTTTACGGAATTTAGGAGGCAAGTACCTGGTATTGTGTTCGTGGAAGGATTTCCTGAGAATGTGCTTGATCTGTTTGAAAACCAATCGGGTATTTTGATCGTGGACGACCTGATGGCTTCATGTTCTAATGATCAGCGTATGGCTGACCTTATGACGAAACATTCTCACCACAGAAACATCACCGTGATTTACATTCTGCAGAATCTGTTTCCACCCGGCAAGTTTTCTCGCACTATTTCCCTCAACTGCCATTACATTTTTGCTTTTAAGAATTGTCGCGACTCTTTGGGTATTTCTAACTTGATTCAGCAGGCATTTCATGGGAAGCAGGATCGTCTTTATGCATTAGAAAGTTTCCAAGATGCAACCGATAAGCTGTATGGATATTTGTTATTTGACATGCATCCAACCACGCCCGGTAGCTTTAGGCTTCGCACTAATATTTTCCCCAACGAACGGCACGTATCCTACGTAAGGCGAACTTAAAAAAGGTGAACATATTACCATTGTCTCATTTCATTTAGAATGTCGGATCGTGTAAGACGTAACCTAGATTTTCTCACGGTTTTAGCAAAGTGTAATAAGAAGCAGCGAAAGGCTTTACTTGAACATTGCGATAAGGACTTGTTGTTGACGATTTCTGAAATTGCAATCAACGTATTAAAGGGAATTGTAAAACTGTCACCGGCTCAGAAGGCGAGATTGGGGAGATTTAGGAAACAGCTCAGAACGCTCGCAGATCGTCAAGTTTCACTGAAGCATAAGAAGCGCTACATGGTACAGACTGGAGGATCATTGTTGTTGTCACTTTTGCCCCCGGTCATTTCAGTTCTAAAGGAGTTGTTTTTTCGAAAGAAATGAAGTACTCTAAACGAATGGTTTTAGTACCTGAAGAATTCATGGACATGTTGGAACGCAAAGAGAACATTCAGACTGCACCCATGACAAAATCCTTGATTCGATTAGACAAAGAAATGGATGGTATACTAGAAGATGGAAAAAAGACCACAGGCGATAAAATAGCTCAATATCATCAAGACCTTCAACGATTTCTTGACATACAAGAGAAAAAAAAGCAGTTTATTCCTACTGTTAAGATTCACCAAGAGAATACGTCTAGAACCACCCCTCAGGAAGATGAAGCAAGCAAGGACGAACCCCATCAACCAGGAGTTGTAGGAGAAAGACATTTATCAGACAACGAAATATTGGAATCTGTTCCAAAGAACTCGCGCACCTTAGCCCGATCAATGATCAACCGTTTGAAAGCTAATAGGGAACACATATCGTGGAACGAAAAAGGCGAAATTTCTATTAATGACCATCCCATACCCGGTTCAAATATCATTGACTTGGTGAACGATCAGCTGAGGTCTAGGAAAGATTTTGATCCCAAGGGTTGGGAACTGTTTACACAATCGTTGGACAAGATAAACATGCCTAAGTATCTGATGCGAAACGAGAGACGTCGAAGCCATATTGCTCAGCTTCAGGGAAAACAAACTCCAGTTTCAGCTACGACCAATGATGGTTATCAATTTCCACCCACTCCACCATCTACGCCAAGGGGGATCAAGAGTCCAGTTTTCAGACAACGCAAGACCAAGCGCTTTTCCGATAATTGGATTACGTATTAGGAGATAAATATTTGTATGCGAGTGAAATGATTGAATAAACGCGTTACACAATGATACGTCTATCGTTTTTTATTGATTCTATTTTGCATACGAGTCAACGCTAACTGATGTGTTGTTTGTTTGAATCTTGCTCCTAAGGAACTAAGATACCTACGAGTAAATTCACTTACACGATGATCGTTAATTGACGTGTTTTTACTAAACGAGTTAACAATCATAGATAATGATTTTCCACGGTTTCTGTTCATGATAAAATAAAGACAAAATTGTCCACATGTACTTGAACTAAAACTTTGTAAAGAACGATGATTATATTTCCAACTTTTGGACTGTTTATCTAGAAAAGTTTTAAAATTTTCACGATAAAAGTCTGGTGGATTTCCGTAGGAATCGAAAAATTCTCCCCTTTCCTTAGATGGAAAGTTCATTGCCAACCAGTGTGATCCTTTTTCTTCATGAGGGTCAGTATTGACGATAAGTCCACAGGGAAAGTGTTCAATGGTGATAGGTAGTGTGTCAGAGGCATACACTCCACAAAACTTATTGCGACTTTTGGGATCTTTTTCCATGACTTGTGTTAACTGTGAAGAGTTCACGATGTGTGATCGTACAGGACGTTTCGCTCTCGATCGATCTCGACAATGTTATCGAATTCCCCAGTGCAAAACAAATTTATGGCTTCTGCCAAAGCCCGACTGAAGATGATCTCTAGTGAGAGATTGCCTCTTTGTCTGAGGCCTTAGTATTCAGACACATCACATCCATCAGGTCGTAGATCGAATACGAAGAATCCGTATCCTTTGTGGTAATCACCACGGGTGATGTGGTTCCCTGCATCATCATGGTACTTCCCCGTCCCTGTGAACAACGTCTGGAAACTTTCTAGGTACTTTTTGTCACTCCCTGTCAAATTCAATTTGAGCGGTTTAGATGGAGTTTGTTCACCATCAACATACACGCCAATGGACGATATGGAAAATAAATCCATGTTGAAGGGATTTGTTGCGTAACTTCCGTTAGTAGCGGCAGACTTGTTCATGAATACAATGAGTCGCTTGGGGATTTGTCCGTTAAACACATTATCTTTCACGAGGGAGGGTGTATTTCCTGGTACGGTAAAGGACTTGCACATGGTTCTTGGGACGCCGTAAACAGCGGGAGCTTTACTCAAAGCTGATTCGTGAGCCATGATTACATGGTTAGCAATCTTGACTTTTCTGACCTTGAGTTTGATGGAAGTAAAACTTATCTTATATTCTTTTCCTGCTTCTGCAGACATCAGGAAATACTCAGGTTCATTTGGAACGAGTTTGATCTTCCGGTCTACGTAGCTCAAGAGATACTTTTGAATCATGAACACGTCACAGTACAGAGGTCAAATCAACTCAAACTCGGTGGACTCCTTGACGAGCGCATTTCGACTTTTGAAACCTGCATTTTTTCCTGTAGCGCCAACCCTAGCATCTTCGAATGCACCAGATGTATCCCCATACCACATGGCAGCTTGTAGTTGAGACTTTTTAGCACCCATTCCAAAGTTTAGGAGGGTCTTACTATAGCTTTCGGGACTGTAAGTGTTGGTTGAACTTGATACCAGTGTCGAACCAAAATAGACATCTACCTGCCGCCAAAGACTGTGCAAAAGGTTGTTCACGGGTCCTATTTTTTCGTCCGCATCAAGATCAGTACCATCTTTATGTTTGATGCGAGCCGACACGTAGAGTTGAGTGTAGGGGAGATGAACATAGTCTTCAGTACCAGGGATGTTAAATTCAACAGGTGAAGAACTACTAAGGGCTGAAATAGGTTGATATTCGATATCTGTCTTTTTCACTACACTATTTTGAGTTGGACTGACAGAAAATAAATCGAGTTCCTCCACCATGCATTCTTGTGAGCGAGGATGAATCAAGGCCATGTTGTGGTGACTTATCCAAAGATATCTTGAAATGTTCTCGGCTTAGTAGCTTTCGAAGTTGTGAGACTCTTTGACTTGTTCTTGCGTTTTATGCGTTTCGGCTTGTCTTTCGTTTGTATTCGCTTTTTCGGTGGGACTCGACTCCTTTCTTGCTGACCTCGCTTCCGCTTCTTACCGGTACCAGTTTGGCCACTAATTGCATTTTTTACTTGTGTTGTGACGTCACGTTTCAATTCCATTCCCGATTCTTTCAATCGATTTCGGAGAGAGTCTTGAAAGCGCTGACCCGCAGCTGTATCCGCTAGGACATTGGCACCAGTTTTTAGCGCAACCTTTCCAGCCTGTTTGGATGCGATTGCTAAGAAAGGTAAAGCTTTTCGAAACAGGCTTCCGAAAAAATTTCCAATACCTCCACCTCGTTGACCATAACCTCGTTGAAAAAGCTTTCCCGCGAAAAAGGATCCACCGCGCCCTTTCTGTTGAGCTTGGTTCAAATAGTAATTTTTGTAGAGTTCAGGGGGTGAAATGTGTTTCCGATTCATTTTCTTCTTTTTATACAAGGTATGATAGTTGCCTTTTCCTAAAATGCAAGTTCACGACTACGCGTCCTCTCTGAAACTGAATCTTGCGTCCTGATCCATCTCTTATATCGATCTTGATATCTTGAAACTCTTTAGTTCCAACCGGGTAGTAAGTTGGAACATCGAAGGATTTGTAAATGGTGTCTCCATACTTTCCTTCTACAGGAAGGACTTTGAGCAACCTTGCTTTCGTATCTCCCACGATTTGATAACTCACGATATCAGAATAGACGTACAAACACTGCATGCCTCCGCTGAGATCTCCAACAAAATCACCGTATTGGGATTGAGAGATTAATTTTTCTTCATTCCCGAAACCCAGGATTTGGGATAAATTGCTTGATAGCATCAACTTATATCTGTTTTTAATGGTCACGAATACTTTTTCTGACCGAGGTTCAAATTTCAAGTGAATATTATCGCTTACATCTGCTTGTAATTGATTGTTGATATGATCAATTAGGCTAGTTATTGTTTTATAATATCCCTTGGAAAGAATTACGGTGTCTGCTAACCCTGTTGGTAATTGGTAATATAAACGCTCCGAACTTTCTGTAATGTTGTAGAACGTTCTTGGCCAAATGATACTTTGTAAACCAACTTCATAATCACCTTCCAAGATGATAGGTTCTGGAAGATGAACGGTATAGCTAGTCAAAGTATTTTCGCTATAGAGATCAAGGGAAGCGTTAGAGGGTAAGAGCAGGAAAAACTGAGGTTCCTCCATGTTAGCGATGTAAAGAAAAATGACAACAAGTTTGAAACACAAATAATTTTATTGATCTTTTACAAGTTGAAGTTCATTACCATACACAGTACCTTCGATTTCTTCCCCGTTTAAATCTTTGATTTTGTAAACGGGGGGAGTTCTCGCGATACGCTTTGAAATGACAAAAATTTCTTTCGTAAATGTGGTAGTGTACCCTTTTTCAAAGGTTCCTTTCAGTTTAGAAAGCCGAACCTTATCTCCGACATGAAACTTAAACTTAATTGGACCATCAATGAGATCCTTATCATAGAGAATGTGCCAGATATGATCTTCGTTCTCTTGAGAGACCAGACTGGGCTTAGTCTTAATGGAAGTGTGATAAGTGTTGTTGTAGCTATGAAAAATGTCCTGCAAGACATCAGTGTACTTTAAAGTATTCTTATGAGTAAAATACTTGTACAATTTTGCTTTCACAGTTTCGATCACGCGCTCCGCGATAGCACTTTTCGTCTCGTTACCGGTAGTAAAAAAGTGAATGTCATTTTTTTCTAAGAAGTTCTGAAAGCGTTTGTTTAAGAATTCTTTTCCATGGTCAGTCTGTAGTTTTTCTGGCTTCCTTCCTTTCTTGAATATCTTTTCAAATCCTTGGACGATACATTCGCCTGTCTTCGCCTTCAGAGGTTCCCCCCATGCAAATTTCGATAGGACATCAATGGCAACTAATATGTATCTGTTCCCACCATTATATTTTTTAATTTTCTGAATATCAATAAGGTCAGCTTGCCACTGTTCATCGACTCGCCCCACAATGATTCGATTCCTTTTGAATTTCCTACGTGTTCTTCTGTGCAAGGTGTACGTTTCCTGGGAAGTTAGCCAATCATACACTTGTTTCCTCGATATTTTGTCTCCGCTTTTTTCTCTGACAGCACGATAAAAACTTTCGGGCGCAGTGAAACTTCCTGGTTGTTTTGGATCGTAGTACAGTTTCTCTAGATATTTTTGAATCCTGTTTTTCGCCATCCACGGAATTAATGATGATCGTACTTGAGCAGCATCCAAGTACGCATCTGATTTGCTTCAGAAAGTGCCTTATTTTAAAGGATGGGAACGATGAAAGGCACCCCATTCTCTCGATTTCTTACCAAGAATGAGACGGTTTGCAATAAATCTTAGCCTTTATCGTATTGATGTTGCTATGGAGACTGTCGTAATTCGAGCTGTCATACTGTTTGCAGAGTAAAGCGTCGTTTGCTCGTTATCTATTATCTATTACTTCGATAATAATCTTGCTTTAGACTTAGTATCACCGAAGAAATCTCCATCTATACCTACTGTTACCTACGTGTGTAAGGATTCAGGCTGAACACCGAGGTCGTTTTTCAGTCATGTTTATTGTTGTTCTCAATATTTCTACTCAGTGATTTATCATCTCTATCGTTACAGACTATGATTATAAAGAGAGAGTGGTTCTAATAACTCACTCTATTTTTCCCCCATATTTCTTTCTCATTTATTCTTAACTAATTCTAATACTAAAATTTGTTTCTTGGGTTAATGAAAATCACTTTATCATTATAGAATAGGATTTAACTAAGCTAATAAAATATGAAACTCTTTATTATCATGATATGAATGACAATCCTTATTATTGATGGATATTTATGATATGATTACATGAGTTGGTATATATACTATATGTAATGTGAAACTATCTGATCTAAGTATCTTACCTCTATATTTGTCTGCTGTTACTTTATGATATATTGAATAATATAGTTCACATTTGATTTTCTAGTGCTCTGTAAAAGGAAGGGCCTTCTCCTAAGGCCTCCTCTTCCTCATTATCATCAAGGAAAGCTATATCTTCAAGTGTAAGTTCATTATCACTTTCTTCTGATTCTGATGTAGCTATCAAATCAATTTCACCTTCTTCTTCGCATGCTGCCTCACTTTCGTTGCCATAAGGAAATAGTTCACCAAGAGTATCCTTAGTATTAGGAAGGTAGTGTTCAGAGTATATCTTCAAGTCAGTTGCGTGATGACTTGATTGCGTTACTTGATCTTGTTCCTCCATTATTATGTTGTTATTATCATCATGAGGGGGTTTCCAAGTGTATCCGTAAGGCAAAGTATCTTCACCCTGATTAATGATAATTCTTTTATCATGGACGAGTTGATACGATTTTTTATGACTCTCCTGGTAACAGGCTCCCTGGTAATCTTGTTCTCGCTTACTGTTATGGTCTTGTTTTCTCCCATTTTCTGGACCATTATTTTCATGCTCTTCAAGTTCAATGATTGGCTGTTCTTATAATTTAGAGAGAAACCTTTGATCGGTAACAGCGTAACTTGGGTCCAGTACTAACAAACTGCTTGATATAATGACCTGGCCCATGGTCTTTAGCTATTTCGTCCGTTAGTCCCCTTAGGTAGTCTGAGAGCTCAGGTTCATAGTCATCAACATCATTGCGAGATAAGTAAATAAGAGAATCCATGTCAAAATAAAACACTCTAGGGCCTATTATTTCTAGGATGTTGTACAATTCGAGCCGAGCGTATGCAGTCCTAAACACAGCTATGAAGATGTTTGTGACCTACATATTCTTTCCTTTTCTTGTAAACGTCTTCTAACATATCTTCGCTAATGACGCTAATGGTCTTCAATAGTGTACTCACTAGTATTACAAAGTTCAAAAAACCGCTTAGGCTCAGACACGAATTCTGACTCGTCTCTGTCTGTGATCATTCCAAATTTCCCCCAAAGCGAAAAGTTTCGAAATTTAACGAAGAGGCGGATCCTTGTCGATATCATCTAGGTTTAACTGAATACCCTCATGTTCTAAATACTCGCGAGCATACTTTTTCTTATCGATGTCAGACTGAACCCATGCCGGAAATCCGCTGCTTTGTTGTTTTAATTTGAGGAACGTGTTGACATAACCCTTAAATAAGTCACAAGACGACTTGTCAAAATGCCATATTTCTTTTGTCTCGATGATTCGATAGCCCATTTCAACAGCTTTACTTACTTCGCATGTCGTCCAAGTACCCCAGAAGCTACGCTCGCCCACAGAATGTAAACATATATCCGTCTCATCGATTGCGCATTGTTTGCACAATGGAAAAAATAATTTGTTTCTTATCTTAACCGGAAGCACAGCAAAATATAAGTTGGATGGAGGCAATATTTTGCATTTTATCAATCCAAAATACTGGCTTAACTCGCCGAAATTTTCTGTAACGAGTCTAGGGTGGTCACACGGATAAGTTTTAACCTCGTTTATATAAGGATAAAGCGAGCAAAAATCGTAGTAATGGATCTTTTCTCCGGGTTTGCACGAGTAGAATAGTTTAGTAGCATTGGTTCGACCTCCGAAAAATGCATCCCTCGGATTTAATGGTCCCGGTATTTCATGAGAATTGATGAAGGTCTTAAATTCCGTAGTCTGACTAAGAACTTTAAAGTCACATTCCCACATAAAATACACATCATATCCAAGCTCTCTAAGCCGTTTTTCTCTTTGAAGCGTACCTTGATAAATTTCTCCGTTTTTCACATTGTTCCTAACGACATTTTGCGAATCCCCATCGGTGCATCTATTGCACCTGTGTTAGATACAACCGTAAAATTCGAAAATGTCCTGAGTGTCTGCACAATATCCGTCAACGAAATACGTTTTATCCAATTCTTGGTCGTAAATTTTTTATTCCCCTTTGTTATCAGCATGTTGGATATTTTTGTTGGTTACGTAGCTCACAAACTGTAGCCACTGAATGCTACTTTAAGAGTGAATTTTTTGCAGTCCGCGGTACATGTCTTTGGGTACGATAGCAATCGTATTTGGAGTCAAAAAATTGCTTTGAAACACAGCCATGACAGCTGAAGCAATAGCAATGTACTGGAGTGGATCAACATTTGTTTGTTCGATAAATAACTCACGAAAGCGTAAGCAATTTTCCCTCAAAATCGTAACATCATTCGAACAGTAGTTCCGAATTTCGTTCTGGAAATCAAAAACATAGTTTTCCATTCTCAGTGATGCATGCCACGCAAGAAATTCGGTTCTTTGCTCCGCATTCTTACTATCAAAAGGGAGAAAAATGTGGTGGCACGAATACGAAAATGTATACATTTTTGGGAAAAAACATGAGCCCGAGGCCAAATGCAGTGCAAAATTTAAGTCAAAGTCTTGTCAGTTGACGGGTATAGTTAAACAAAGAGATAGGACTACATTATAATAGTTCTTTGTATAGTTTATTTATTTTATAGGTAGAAAAGTACTACAGTGTGCATATTGACAACTAATTAAATGAGTTACACGAGCGTATGTTTTTAAATGAATTGTCTTGCTTTTACAGTGTCTTCCAACCTAGATCGCTTAACTTTATGCACAGCACCGTCTTCAACTAAAAGCAATTTTCGTTTCTGTCCTTTATGTTCTACGGATTGGATACCAGAATCGGTAGCATATACGAATTATTTACGAATTACAAGGTCAACCACTTCTTTGCAATTATATCTTTTTTGTCTGTTAAGCTTTGCTCGTTTTTCGTAGGCAGCGTTTTTTTTCGCTTTTGTACTACAGATTTTGTGTGGTACTCTAAGGAAATTATTAAAGTTTGTTTCCATATCCTTTTGTCGCTTAATGAGTCTTTCTTAAGTTTTCTCTATACATATTTCTTTGTTATCTGCTCTAGTTTCTTCATCCTCTAAAGGCGCACATATTCCGATTTTACTCCATTTTAACCATTTGGCACGTTCGTCGGTATCCATACGGTGAACTTGATCGTGATGATTTGCTAGTCGAGCAAGATTGGTGCTTCCACATCCAAGGACAGGACAGTTTCTTCGCGTTCGACCCATATTTACTTGACTAGTCAGTGACGGAAAATGGAAGCTTTATATTGTGTTGTATGTATTTATTAGGCCCGAAGTGGCATTTTTTGGCCCCATAAGGCCCGATGGCCCGTTTGGTTGTAGATTCTTTTCCCTATATGGATACCGACGAACGTATACATTTTCGTAATCGTGTCACCCCATTTTTCTCCCTTTTGAAGTATGAGCATCGCGAACAGCTAGAAGAACCCGGGGCATTTGCTTGGATGAAAACTCACATATACATAAAGCGCTCTTGCTCCACAAGAAGTGTACCGAGAAAACATCACCGTCTTGCAAATTGCAGTTCACCCAAGAATGCAAAGACTATACAAACTTTTAAAACTTTGACTAAGAAACTTTTTTTTTCCTCAAATAAAACATTCTTAAATTAAACCTGTGCACTGATAAATATAACTTGTGTTATAGCCCTAAGAAATGAAAACGTCTTCTAAATAAAACTCTTTCAAAATATTTCATTGTCTCCTTTATTCTGCAGTGTCTTGGTAAAGGGAGGAAAAAAACATCAAACCTATATTTTTTTCAAGAGCGATAAAACGAAAAGAGAAAAATATTCTTTTTGTGCGCCAAAAAAAATCATGAATAAATTATCGTTTTCGATTAAATTAACAATTCAAACCCAACCATCTACCGCTGACCGCATGAAAACGCGGGACCAAAATGTCCGTCAAAGTGCAGGTATAGTAGTGGTTTGGCTGTGAGGCATGGAATTTTAAACGCCATGACTCCACAGTAGACTCGAAGAAAGGCAAACATATATCAGGTATCTTATTACTGTCAGAACGCATCAACCAAGTTTGAGAATGTCCAGACCAGAGTTAATCATCTTTTTTCCCAAGCACTTTGAGTCCATTTTGAGTCCATTTTGAGTCCATTTTGAGTCCATTTTGAGTCCATTTTGAGTCCAGTCCAGTCCATTTTGAGTCCAGTCCAGTTCCAGTCCAAGTTTTGCAACATGCCTTTGATCTTGCCAGGTGGGGTTTCTGAAGATTTCTAGCACGATTTGGTTTACATGTAGTACTAAGTACTGTTAGATTTGCATGTGTGTGAGGGCATGGTGGGGCATAATGTGAACAGTCTCTTTTCTTTCCTACTCCCTACGGGGGAAAAACGGGTAATGTGCATGTGTTTAGACTTCCACAGTCCCTCGTTCGGCCGCTACACACCACGCTAAGGGATTGTAATGGTAGAATGGTAGCGGATCTCTGATTGGCTGATAGATCTACTAATCTTGGCTACTTTCTCATTGGTTGATCATTCAGACATCGAAATTAATATGAGAATTCACCTTTTCGGCATTAGCCGTCACGTGATATAAATTGTGTTGGATTGTGTTACAGCCACCAAGAAGTTCGGACATTGTTCTCGGATTTCCGTACAAATGTACTGGCTTTAAATGAACTATTTACTTGGTTTGTTTAGTTAAATCTCTAAATACAAGTAAAATATCATTTTTCTAACTTGATTAAAGCTTTTCTTATAGCTGTTAAGAGATCTAACTAAAGAAATCTATCTAAATTTTCTCTTTAAACTCAGTGAATTTGTATGGGAATCGGAGAACGATGTCCGAACTTTTTGATGGCGGTAACACAATCCAACGAAGCGTTTTAGACGAGACGGCTATCGCCGAAAAGGTGAATTATATCTCGTACGAGATTGATCAGTGCATTTTATCCAGTATTTAGGAAGTTGTCGCTGATTTGTAAAAAGTTCTTTCTAGACGTTTCGATGGAGATCTTGACGACCTTCATCGGTGGAATGATGGCTAATGTAAATTGCAGTTCTAAGAGAGGTATTCTTGGTAAATAGACCCCTTTCGAATTCCAAATTACCGCTGTGTTCCTTGATTACAGACTCATTTGCACAGGGTTAGCCTCGTATCAGTGTTTAAATATTCACAAATACCAACGTTAAAGTAAAGAATGCACAACTTCAACAATACAAACAGTTTTGTAATTCGACGGACCTTGACTGGAACGCGTTAATATTCTGCACAAACTCGAGGCTAACCCTGTGCAAATGAGTCTGTAATCAAGAAACACAGCGGTAATTTGGAATTCGAAAGGGATCTATTATAATATAAACCCTGGTTATTGCAGGGTTATTGAAATCGAACTTTCCTTTGAATGTTTCGATGTTACTGTGCTACGCGCCGTACCGTGAATACTCCTACAAGTTGATTTATTTTTGACATCTTTTTGACAAGTTTGAAATAAAGTAGAAGACAAATACACAAGAGACCATTCGTGTCTTTTGTTTAATAAATGTTCTGGTTGAGTGATAGCAACTATTAGTCTTGTCACTAAATAGATACTAGTCTATTAGCTAGTATTGATTTAGTTTACTACTCTTCGCAGTGGACCGAGCTTCAACACTGGTGATTACAGAGCATTTCCGCTGAGAGTGTTACGATTCGAGGGCTTTGATATATCTGTTCCAAATCAATGGGAGAAATTTTTGGGGAATGTTTATGGAAGGAATTATATGGATTTGCCTCCGAAAGAAAAACAGCAGTTTTATGAGAACCAGTTACCTGATCCAGTTCACGCATGTTCAGAATTCGACGAAGACGGTAACCTTCTGCACACTTCAAAAATATAGTCTATTAAACACGAAAGCAAAACGCTATTTTGATCTGGCCAGGTGTGGTTTCTGAAGATTTTTTGCACGATTTGCTTACATGTAGTACTAAGTACTGTTAGATTTGCATGTGTGTGAGGCAAGGTGGGGCATAATCTCTTGACGGTCAATTTTGTCTTTCAGGCCCTTGTCAGGTATACGATGCCTGAACATTTTATCGACTAGTTTGGCTAGCTGTTTGTTTTGAAGCTTTGCCCCGACAAGGTCGTCCGACTCATACTCATTTTGTAGCTCGGAGAGCGTGTCGTCGAGTGAGTCATCTGAATCGTTATCGCCATGTGACAGTCCAGTAATTGGCTTCAAGAGCTCACTAAGGAGCTCATTTGTGTCGCTGTCATCCCCCGCAATTTCTGAGGATGATTTGTCTTCGCTCGTGGAGCGATGGCAGTCATGGCGAGATTTTTTGGCGGGAAGATTCTCTGCATCTGTAGATTGTCGTTTAGCCGGACATTTCCTTTTTCCCTTCACGGAAGGAGTCTCTTCTTTCTGTGTCATATGTTTAGTTAAGTTTAGAATGGCTGATGTTAGTAGTTTTATCTCAGAACTACTGCCCTCTGTGGTATTTTGGTGGCTGGACTCCAAGGTGGTCCTTTCTTGTATACTCGTCCGGTCTACAGGATTCTTAGGCTCGTCCCCTTCCACGTCTGATTCTAGGTCCACATCTTCTGGAGGCTTCGGAAGTGTTGATTTGGCCGTATTGTCCATCTTGTAGAGTAAAATTACGATAATTCGTAAGAAAGTCAACGTGAGTTCTCATATACCTACTGCTTGCTCGGACATCACACTCGCACTGAGCTCGGATACTCAATGCTTGCTATCTCACGTGACCTTCGATTGTATGCAAATGCGAGGTAGAATATGCTTTGTTTATTTACTTGATAGTTACGCGTGACAGAGTTACAGATCATTTACATCGGTGTAATTTGGGCTTCCTGTGTTATGCCGATCCATTTTGTGCAGCTGTTGCGTGACTGAAACAAAATGGCGGTCATATTGTGAGGAACGTTTTCCTCGTTTTCTCGATGAAAAAGCCGATGTTCTCCCAGACCTAGACCAGTTTTCCCTTGAGGTCTCTTCTACTTCATATGTGATTCTGTTTGGCGATAGACAGGTATAAGTTATGAAAATATGCTTTGTTTATTTACTCGGTTACGCGTGACAAAGTTACTTACACATCGCGATGACAATAGTGTCTACTACTTTGTAGTAGGCGCCAATTAGAAATCGGGGTATTTTTATTTTATTTTTGGCAAGTCTTTGAATGCATGCGCTCTTATACCGGAAGTCCAAGAAATCCTGGTCTCAAAAATGGATTCTACCTCGCATTTGCATACAATCGGAGGTCACGTGAGATAGCAAGCATGCGTATCCGAGCTCAGTGCGAGTTGTTGTCCGAGCATACAGTCGCGATTTGTCTTAGAGGAGTTGAAATTGCTTCTTTTCGACGAAAATTATCCCAAGATAGTTTTAAAAATGGCTGAAAACATCAGCCTAGATTCTGAAGACGAAGGAAAGGGACCGGAAAGTCATTCCAAGAAGACCGTTGACAGTGGTGAAGGAACTTCGGAGTCGGCCATGCCGCTCGATACATCAACCGACCAACTTACCCGCTTAACATCAGCGATTAATCAACTTACAGAACATCTAATTGGAAAAGAAAATCCTACAAAATTGCAAGAAGACTCTTCAAGAACCCCTTCCGTGAAGGGAAAAGGCAAAGGGCCGGCAAAACGTTCAGCGGCCCCTGAAGATCGTCCCGCCAAAAAACGGCGCCAAGATGGCCGCTCCACGAGCACGCCTGATGGCGAGGATGATCGAGACCCTGAGGAAATCATGAATGAGATCATTGGTAAAAACAATGTCTCAGATGAATCTGAACACGAACATGAATCTGGTGAGTCAGATATTGATGAAACACTAGCCGAACTCCAAAAGGAGTACGAGTCTAATGACATAACTGGGGCCAAGCTCCAACATAACCAGCTCGCTAAGCTAGTTGACAAAATGCTTCGACATCGTATGTCGGATAAAGCATTAAAAGACAAGTTAGATCGCATAGAAAGGCCGGAAAACTGTCAAAATGCAAAGCCTACTAGGGTGAATCCAGGCATCTGGCGAAGGCTCAGAGATTACACTAGAAAAAGTGATGCACAAATGTACAAAATTCAACAAGCTCTAGTGAAAGGAATGATACCAGTCATGCGCATGACTGACCTGTCCATGACAGGGCACCTGAGCGGCGACCAACTTCAGCAGATGAAGAAAAAGGGCTTAGAGGCCTTATCTCTCTTCTCACATGCAAACTATGAGATAAATGTGCAGAGAAAATTGTTTATGAAGTCAGACATAGGCAAGGATTATGCCTATCTGTGCTCTTCACAGATTCCCTTCTCTGACATGCTTTTTGGAGATGACCTCCAAAAACAATTGAAAGATATTGGTGATCAGAACAAAATTGGTGCCAGAATCCAATCCAAAGACTACCGTAGCAACAATTCATATGGTAATTCGCATGGTAGCAAATACAGGAATTCAAAAAACTCCAGAGGCCAGGACTACAAACCCTGGAAAAGGAAAGAAGGTCAGAGACAGAGCACAAAACAACGACAACAGTCAAAATAGACACAAAAAGCTCTAATGACCTGGTAAGTGCATGCACTATCAACATAAATTTTTAAAGCTGGTAATATAGCTAATTTTATAGACACCTGGAGGTTGCTAACATCCGATAGTACCATACTTGAGATCGTAACTGGCTATCGTATAGCCTTTGACTCAGAGCCTCATCAAACAGTAGCTCCCTGCATTCATTTCTCCAAAGGAGAGGAACAAATTATAGACAAAGAGATTGCTAAATTGCGAGATAAAAATGTTATTGTGGAAACTACTCACTGTGAAGATGAGTTCATATCAACCATATTCACAAGACCCAAAAAGGATGGATCACACAGGCTGATCCTAAACCTAAAAAGACTCAATGAACATGTAACCTATGAGCATTTTAAAATGGAGTCCTTACAATCAGCTGCCCAACTCGTTAAACAAGGGTCATGGATGGCAGTTCTTGATCTCAAGGATGCGTACTATTCAGTGCCTATAGCATTTGAACACAGAAAGTACCTCAGATTTAATTTTAAAAATACATTATATGAATTTACATGCTTACCTAATGGGCTATCTAGTGCCCCTAGGTCATTCACTAAGCTTATGAAACCAGTTTATGCTACCCTTAGAGTTAAGGGCAACCATTTAGTGGGATATATCGATGACATTCTTTTGTTAGCTGATACCCCTCAGGAACTTAATAATCAAACTAAAGATGCAACTAACTTGCTTAACTCATTGGGCTTTACAGTCCATGACATCAAATCAATAATTACACCATCACAGCAAGTTAAATTCCTGGGATTCATTATTAACTCGACTACTATGGATATATCTATGGTTCCTGATAAAGTTGACAAGCTAAAACAATCATGTGCAAAACTATTAAAACATCAGGGACTTGTACCTATAAGAGAAGTTGCCTCTGTAGTAGGCCTTATGGTTGCCTCATTCCCTGGAGTGTACTATGGACCCCTATTTTATAGGTCCCTAGAGAATGACAAAACAAATGCACTAAAATCACATAATTGGAATCTAGATAGTGAAATGAGCATCTCACCCGTTGCTAGGAAAGATCTAGAATGGTGGATTAGGGAATGTGACCTCTTCCCTTGCCCACTAGTCTTACAACCACCTGAGCTCACCCTAAAAACTGATAGTTCACTCTCAGGCTGGGGTGGCATAATTGAAGGAACAGACTTAATAGCACGGGGAAGATGGTCACCAGAGGAATCACTTAACCACATTAATTTTCTAGAGATGAAAGCAGTGTTTTTATGCCTTAAATCTCTATGTCATCAGTTGCATGACAAGGTTATAAAAGTGCTATGTGATAATACCACAGCAGTCGCATACCTCCAGCATATGGGAGGCACTCATTCCCCACAATGTAATGAAATTACAAGGGATATTATACTATGGTGTAAAGAAAGAAGCTTAAAACTGTCTGTCTCCCACTTGCCTGGCTGTCTTAACACTGAGGCAGATGAAGCCAGCCGGAAAAATGACAGCAATACTGAGTGGTCCCTTGACCTAGACTCTTTTCAAAACCTCACAAAATGTTGGGGAATGCCGGAGATAGACATGTTTGCTTCTAGACTTAACCATAAAGTCCAAAAATATGTAGCCTGGAAACCTGACCCAGGTGCCATAGCCATTGATGCATTTACAATTGACTGGGGAAAATATCAACTAATATACTGCTTTCCCCCTTTTAGCCTTATAGGGAAAGTTCTTCAGAAAATACAGTTAGACAAAGTAATGGCAATCTTGATAATTCCTCATTGGACAACACAGTTCTGGTATCCGAGGCTATTGCAAATGCTCCAAGCTCAACCAATAAAGATAACAAACAAACGAAAAACACTGATGCTGCCTCACAGCCCAGAGGAGGTACATCCACTTTACCCCAAACTGCAACTTCTTGGTTGTCTTGTATCAGGTTAGCTCTTACAAATCAAGGAGTAACAGGCGAACCTCTTGACATTATACTTCAATCCTGGAGGACAGGGACTCGTAAGCAATATCAGACATATGTTGCAGCATGGGTCAAGTTCTGCGAGGAGCATAATGTTCATAGTTTTCAGCCCAGCCTTCAAAATGTCCTTCAATTTTTGTGTCATTTATCTAAATCTATGGGTTACAGTGCAGTAGGAACAGCTAGAAGTGCTTTATCAAGCTTCATCAAAATTGATGGGGTGAAGATGGGCAGCCATCCTGTTGTGTCCAGATTTATGTCAGGGTTGTTTAACCTCAAACCTGCATTGCCACGATATATTGCCACATGGGATCCACAGCAAGTGCTACTTCACTTGAAGAAATTCCCTACAGCCAGAGAACTATCTCTCAAACTGCTCACGCATAAGCTAGTCATGATTATGGTACTTATATCCGCTCAAAGAACACAAACACTCCAGTTACTGTCTTTAGATAACATGAATGTACAGCCAAATGAAATCTCATTCAATATAACTTCATGCCTAAAACAGACCAGAAACACTGGGGGGAAAAACAGACACTTGACTCCCATTGTCTTCAAGCGTTACACTTTAGATGAAAAACTTTGTGTGCTTACTCTGTTGAATGTTTACATTGAAAGAACTGCTTCCCTTAGGAAGGATTCTCGTCAACTGCTTATTTGTCATGCCAAGCCTCATGGACCAGCATCCAGAGACTCTATCTCTAGGTGGATTAAACAAACCATGAAAGCAGCTGGAATTGACACTAGCGTTTTTAAAAGTCATAGTACTCGGTCAGCGTCAACTTCAGCAGCTAAAGCTGCAGACGTTCCTATTGAAGACATAATGACCACAGCTGGCTGGAGTTCAGAGTCAGTATTTGCACGATTCTATGACAGACCAGTTGTAAAGCCAAATAACTTTGCAGAAGCAGTGTTGGCTTCCTCGAACAATTAATATTCAGGCTTAGTCCTATATTGCTGTTACAAATTTATTGTTAATTGTTCTTTTACCTATGTTACAAGGTTTCATTTTGACATTATTATACATGAATCTCAGTAGAAATAAAATTCATGTAGCTATTACTGTTGTGAGGGCTAATTTTGTGAGACTTTGAGCTTTGAAATCTCACGTGACCTCCGATTGTATGCAAATGCGAGGTAGAATTGATAAATTAAACGAAACTTACCTGTAAGTTGAAGTTTGATAGAGATTCTACCGTAGCATTTGCAGAAATGAGGAGGTCACATCCCTCCCTAAAACCCATTCACCCTGGGCATTAGTGTATGCCCCCATATGTACTTTTCAAAGTCACCCAAAATTCTTTAAAGACTGAGCTCGGATACGCATGCTTGCTATCTCACGTGACCTCCTCATTTCTGCAAATGCTACGGTAGAATCTCTATCAAACTTCAACTTACAGGTAAGTTTCGTTTAATTTATCAATTATGCCAGAGCCGTCGTCTTCGCCGCAGGCCAGAAGTAACGCAGGCTCTGGGTACGAGATTGACCGCACCGTACATACCTTGAGCCCATCCCTAATGTACATGAAGAAGTGAATACTATTCACGGTGGTCACACTAGAATCACTTTGGTTCAAAGCTGGAAACACTTGTTCCAGTGCACTTTTCGTATTGTACTCGCTCCCATGACCTGGCATTCCTTGGTTAGTCATATTTCCCACCCTCCCTCCCTTGAGCTGTTTTGGTTCTTTGTAAAGCTCTGCTAGGTATACTTCATTTCTTAATCGCGGGGTGTACAGAACACTGCAGTGACCGGTGCATGTAATATATAATTCGAAGACCCACTACACCAACCTCGAAACAATCCAAGAATGTTCCGTAGTTTTCTGTTGCCTCGAAGGAGAAAAACAATCTATTGCATAGTGTTTCTGTTGTTGGTGATCGTGTTATTTATTCGTGGTCTTCATCTTCCGCTTGCTTTCCTAATTAGAGAACGTCCAACTGTTCCAAGCGTAGAATACAACTTCAATAATATACCTTACGGACAACTGAAAAATGGAAGCTGCGCTTTACAGAAGAATGGTCAATGGAACTGTCCAGATATTCGTACCGAAGAACACAACACACTTCGACAAATGCAACTGGTTATGATGCGAATGTTGTTGATGTTCGACGCCTTGGCGAAGAAATATAATCTAAGTTACTGGATTACACGGGGAACTCTTTTAGGAGCAGCAAGGCACCAAGGATTTATCCCATGGGATAGTGATTTAGATATTGAAATGCCAATTGAAGATTATTTAAGGTTTCTTCATAAAGGAGCAGAAGAGTTGCCGTCAGATACATTCCTTCAGCATCACCAGAAAGAGAAACAGTTCTTTCATTCCGACTACACAGACAGCGACATTTTGCATATTAACTCGCATCAAAAGCAAAAGCTTTTAGATATTTTAATAGTACCTTGGAATCCTCGATTCAGAGATAAAAAGAGTTGTTATAAAAACTGTCTGAAACCCAAATGTTCCTGGCATGATGGTCTTCAGATCGACATATACCCCATCGCTTTACAAGACGGGTATTATCAAGATCAGTTTATTCGATCCAAAGTAAAGAAAGCATGGCGTTTTATTGGTTGGATCTTAGGCTTCAACACTGGTGATTACAAAGCTTTCCCGCTGAGAGTGTTACGATTCGAGGGCTTTGATATATCTGTTCCAAATCAATGGGAGAAATTTTTGGGGAATGTTTATGGAAGGAATTATATGGATTTGCCTCCGAAAGAAAAACAGCGGTTTTATGAGAACCAGTTACCTGATCCAGTTCACGCATGTTCAGAGTTCGACGACAACGGTAACCTTCTGCACACTTCAAAAATATACTCTACTATCCTATTGATTTGCTAGCTTTCAGTGGAAAGATATTCAAGCAAAAGAAGAAATCGGGCATGGGTCGTTTGGAATTGTTTTTAAATGTTCACTGGAGACAGGAAAATGAGGTGGTCGTAAAGACGTTGAGTGCCGAAGGGCAAGATAACCAACGAAGGTTTATCAGGGTTTGTTTAGTTAGTTCTCTAAATACAAGTAAAATATAATTTTTCTATCTTGATTGAAGCTTTTCTTACTGCAGTTAAGAGAGCTAACTAAAGAAATCTATCTAAGTTTTCTCTTTAAACCTAGTGAATTTGTATGGGAATCCGAGAACGATGTACGAACTTTTTGGTGGCCGTAACACAATCCAACGAAGCGTTTAAAACGAGACGGCTATCGCCGAAAAGCTGAATTACATCTCGTAATAGATTGATCAGTGCATTTTATCCATCTTTTTGACAAGTTTGAAATAAAGTAGAAGACAAATGCACAAGAGACCATTAGTGTCTATTGTTTAATAAATGTTCTGGTTGAGTGATGGCAACTATTAGTCTAGTCACTAAATAGATACTATTAGTTAGTATTGATTTAGTTTACTACTCTTCCCAGTAGACCGAGGCAGTTTTTTTTTGTTTTGTTTTTTGTTTTGATTTTTTTATCGCATTCGTAGCTTCTATTATGTTATCCAGAAGTACATTCCAAATCGACCACGTGATACCAATGTTGTACCACGTGAACAAGCTTTTTACACCACGTGATCAAAATTCAGTCAAGTTTTAATCACGTGGTGTAAAAGGTAATTAGCAATTATTAACATGTTAGCAATGTAAAAAAAAAAAAAAAAAAAAAAACACCGCTGTCCCGGACTGGCCAGCCTCACACCCGTGAAAACGCATTTATGCTTCCAAGTGTACGGTTGTTTCGAGGAAATCTATACCGGCTGAATGCAGGCTACGTGGAACACAAGGTCAGCCAGCCCGCAGCAACAGCCAGCCCGGGCGCCATACTTCGATTCACTGTATTGAAACAGGCCTGGTCTGTCGAGCCACTCCTTTTATTGAACCTCGTCTTAGACGTTTATACAAGATGAGTGTCAGATCTAACTACACAAACTAGAGCGGAGTCGGGTTGACCAGAAGGACTTTCCTTAGTCGGTGTGGCTGTCAGTCGGGATTCCTTACTCGGCCACTGTCCTTACTTAGGTCTGTACCTCCCAATACAACCCGAACTACAACCTTAGCCTTGTTCACAACTAAGTACAAGATTGAATACACAGAAATATTTAAATTACACGTTCTTATATAACCAGGTAATCCAATTTGAAATTCTTTTTACATCACGTATTTCTAGACAAGTTTAACCTCGGTGGCTTGAATGTTTAGGTTAATTTGAAATAGTTTTGTAGAACAGGAAACTACGAGTAGATCTCCAAGGCAAAACAGTCTCGGTCACTAAACTAAACACGTAGACTTGCAGAATCATATACAAAAAGCATTATTCATGTGAACAAATCATTCCTAAAATTCTGTTTCATAATATACCCCCCTCCCCTCCCCCCCCTTCTTAAATCAGTGCAGCTCCTGGTGCACATCTTATCTAAAACATGTCGGGTAAAAAGAAAATGTCTAATTAAAGAATGACGTCCAAGTGTTAGTTAATGGAATTGGAAAAGGTCTATGAATTTGCTGAAAAGTGTTTGATAAGTTTTTCGATCTTTCGTTCACGTTTTTCGATTCTGTTCCAAGCGTAATCCAAATCGCTTTTAGCTCGCTATTCAGTTGCTCTGCGGTCAATTGAGCATTTCCGAGTTCTTCAGATTTTAGTTCGATGCCTCGTTCTTTTTTCATCAATAATGATTTGAAGTTTCAAAAGTCTACTATCTCTTTTCTGAATTGCTTTATTGGCCTCTCGTTTATAATTAGATTTTTTGTTTCGCAAAGCATGATGGGCCCAAAAAACTTGGACCCATAAGCCCTTTCGGCATTGTACAGTCTCTAAGCGTGGAGAGTGCCGAGTGAGAGAAGAGTCTACTGTCTGTTACATTTGTTTAAAATCTTTCTTATCGTGATTTCAGGTCACGTGAGTTATTTTGAGAAAGTATGAAGTTTCCACTGTAAAGTTAAGTGTGAAATGCGAAGTATGAAATGTGAATGTCCCTTCAAATGCTTTCCTACGCTTATGATCACCCTTCCTATACTAATTGTATTACGTGTAATTCAGTGTATATACCTAATTGAAAAATCGTTGTCGGGTTCAAAAAAAGTTTATATCATCAAAGCTAAGGCCGAAGGGGAGCATGGGAAGACAACTATTATGCTAATGTCTTGCGTATTGCAGTTATCCCTTCCTGTGCACATTTTATGCATCATGGCTTTGGTATGTTGTTTGTCTAGGTCGACCGACTTTGCTCTACTGTGCATTTTTACATGTCTATATGCAAACGTAATACACATTTCGAAGTATCCAAAATCCTTTTCAGTCTTAGCTTCGATGATATAACCTCGAACCCGACTACGTTTTTTCAATTAGATGTATATTTTTAGGAATACATTACATCGACTGACTAGGTTTTATCATTTATTTATTTCGTCTGGCATAGGGCCGGGTGTTTTATTGTTTCGACATCATTATTAGATTCCTTGGAAAGAACTTTCTTTCGTTGTATATAATCAGAATACTGATACAGAATTTGACTCACAATAAATTTAAAACCAAACCTTGTTAATACATGATTATTTGGTACGTTTAAACAAAACATTCGACAAATAATTTCGTGGAGTGAATACTAATTTGGATTTTAGTTTTTTTGATGGCGTCAAGTCAATTCTTGTGTTACATGTGATTCATTGTGTTATCATGTGCCATTCATTCCGCATGGTAGAGGCCAGACCGGTAATCGGGTATTTTTGTCGCGACATCACAATCAACCCCTAAGGAGTACTGTTATGAGAGAGAAAATTAATGTTTTTACAGACTAAGCTAGACATCAGTTTTCTAATTACTATTTCTTATCGTATGAAAGCAAGATAAAGAACGAGTAATTAGTTATTAAAAATATCGATATAAGATTTCAGTAAGGCTACCATCACGAACAAGTTTAGATAATGGTATGCTTTGAATTCACGTTCCATCGCACTCTTGAGACTTCGTTCGCCTTATTGTATGCCTGTTCGCTCTAATGACAATGCTTCTTCGCTTCAATGAATAGCCCAATCTCTTGTTCTTTGGTGTTGTAGTATTTGACTAAATGTTGTCGTTGATCGAATCATCCCTATGCGCCTAGACCGAAAAGGAAAACTGGTAATTTACCCAGAACTTGCGTCATCCAAACTGCTCGCCAGTTTAAATATTCGCCGTATGCACGATGCATGGTTTTAGCAAATTAAATGGGATCGAAAACAGCGAGCTCAAGACGTGTTATATAACATCAGTGCGGCAGCTAGTAACTGTGAATTAATTATCCCCATGATCCTTTTCTGTCTAGGAGAGTAGGGATGAAGCCGATCAAACGACAACGTTTAGTCAAAGGACTGTATGTTAATGGAAATATTTTGTAACATGTAAAATTAATACTTTTGAGAATAAAAACGACTAACTTGATAGCTTGTTGTATCTTTTGATGTTTTGCAGATTTTGAGGCCAGTTTTGTGCGTACTTTAAAAGGAGGACGAAAAATAATAATTCAGGATTTCTACTTTCGTATTGACCGAAACTGGTTATTATGGTCGTAAAAAAACGAGAGAGATGACAACTCAGTGCAAATAATTATATCTTTTGTCATAAACAGGGTCTACAAATTTGAGGTTTTTTTGTCATAAACAGGGTACCCCTTTCAGAATCCCAGAATAAATTCAAATTCTGGCGGAGTACACCCCCTTCCCCCTCTCCCAGGGGAGTCATGTTACGTAGTTTACTTTCTTACTGGAAACCTCTGGAACCCGCATTAAAAGGTTCACAAAAGAAATATTGTCAACCGTAAAAGGAGCGTATTTTCATGACCCGTATTTTACATATCATTTATTCATTTCACATTGCAGAGATTTTTATTTCGACATCATGGCACTGATCTTCCCTTTTAATTAGATGTTAAAATTCTCTAAAAGACATGCTAAGGCCATGTGATCGACACGTAAAACCTATGATCCGTGAATCAATACAAGACCCACTACACCAACCTCGAAACAATCCAAGAATGTTCCGTAGTTTTCTGTTGCCTCGAAGGAGAAAAACGATCTATTGTATAGTGTTTCTGTTGTTGGTGATCGTGTTATTTATTCGTGGTTTTCATCATCCGCGTCCTTTCCTATTTAGAGAACGTCCAACTGTTCCAAGCGTAGAATACAACTTCAATAATATACCTTACGGACAACTGAAAAATGGAAGCTGCGCTTTACAGAAGAATGGTCAATGGAACTGTCCAGATATTCGTACCGAAGAACACAACACGCTTCGACAAATGCAACTGGTTATGATGCGAATGTTGTTGATGTTCGACGCCTTGGCGAAGAAATATAATCTAAGTTACTGGATTACACGGGGAACTCTTTTAGGAGCAGCAAGGCACCAAGGATTTATCCCATGGGATAGTGATTTAGATATTGAAATGCCAATTGAAGATTATTTAAGGTTTCTTCATAAAGGAGCAGAAGAGTTGCCGTCAGATACATTCCTTCAGCATCACCAGAAAGAGAAACAGTTCTTTCATTCCGACTACACAGACAGCGACATTTTGCATATTAACTCGCATCAAAAGCAAAAGCTTTTAGATATTTTAATAGTACCTTGGAATCCTCGATTCAGAGATAAAAAGAGTTGTTATAAAAACTGTCTGAAACCCAAATGTTCCTGGCATGATGGTCTTCAGATCGACATATACCCCATCGCTTTACAAGACGGGTATTATCAAGATCAGTTTATTCGATCCAAAGTAAAGAAAGCATGGCGTTCAATTGGTTGGACCTTAGGCTTAAATACTGATGGTTACAGAGCATTCCCGCTGAGAGTGTTACGATTCGAAGGCTTTGATATATCTGTTCCAAATCAATGGGAGAAATTTTTGGGGAATGTTTATGGAAGGAATTATATGGATTTGCC
Source organism: Actinia tenebrosa (assembly GCF_029948245.1). Lineage (NCBI taxonomy): Eukaryota > Metazoa > Cnidaria > Anthozoa > Actiniaria > Actiniidae > Actinia > Actinia tenebrosa. The sequence continues at coordinate 584,198 of NW_028292570.1, forward strand.
TCCGAAAGAAAAACAGCAGTTTTATGAGAACCAGTTACCTGATCCAGTTCACGCATGTTCAGAATTCAACGAGGACGGTAACCTAAAGCCCACTTTAAAAAATAATTCTTGAGTGATCCAGCCAGGATTTCTGAACCTAGATTTCTGGCACAACTTGGCCTACATGTAGGAGGACTTAGTACTTATGTCAGCTTTTCATTTGTGCCTGGGAAGGCAATGTTTTTTCACCGTTTCCAATGTAAATTGTGGCCGACGTGAAAACCATCAATTACAATGGCCTTATTTCGCTAAACTAGAAGCATTTTGCTTGACCCCTGACGGTGTTAGAAAAGTCAAAAAATAATTTTTCATAAGCATTTTTCATAATCTAACAAGGGGGAACAAATCTATTGTAAGAATTTTAAGCTTACTTTACAAACTAGCATCGTCAATTTTAGGCTCAGTTACGGTATTTTTTTTACCGTAATTTGTTTTCCAATAGAACGAAACTACGAGTACAAAATACTACTACAAGTGGTACAAAGTTTTCACTTATAGTTCAGGATCAACTAAAAAGACAGTTTTCCAAGTACTGCACTGCTAGCTTTCTTCCAGTTTTGAAGATCAAGATATTTTTCAGTCTCTCGGCCCCTTGTGCATTCAAAGTGTTCATAAGCTGATTTTCTTGAGTGTTTGTACAGGTTGAATGTCCATTTAACGATCTGAACTTTGAAAACGTTTATTTGAATTTTCATTTCTTCTAGTAGTTAAATGCTTGTTTTCTTTGGCTTTTTTGCTAAAATTTACAAGCAATTCTCCTTACTTGTTGAACAAATGCGATAAACCAGTTGTGTGCCAGCCCGTACAGAGCTTCATTACCTGTCAAAACTGGACCAATCAAGATAGCCATACGGCCTACGGCCTACGACTCTTGATTTCTATAACTCTTTTCGTGCGCCCTACAGCTCCAATTATGATCTACAGCTAAAACTTCCGGCAATAAATGACACTGTTTTATGCAAACGAATTCCGGTCATGGAAACCGCAAAACCACGTATAACTATTTGGCGGTCAATACATCTTTCCAACCATGCTTCCCGCAGTTAAAGTGAAAGTTAAACAGTATTGCTCGAATTTGCTTCTAATGGCGGTACTCGAGACAATCGTGAATTTATTAGCCCAACCACAATTCTGATCAGAATCAGAAGTTGAATCGTGCATTTTTGATGTTCTAGCTTTGCATTAACATTCAATGTTGAAATAAAAACAACTCACCAGAAACTGGGCCACTAAATCGAAATATATATGTGCAATATTTACGCCTGCTATTTTCTTTTCCTAATCCTACTTAAATATATATGTCCCGGAGTAGTCAATCGATAAAAATCCATATCGATAAAATTCGATAGAAATCAGCTGATTTGCATCGATTTTTATGGGAAATCGTTTAAAATCGATAAAAAAAATTGGTGTGAGTTCGATTTTTATCGATTTAATCGATTTTTATCGATCAAGATTTGACAGCTTTAATTCAATCCAATAATGAGTACAATCATATAATCAGCTTTATTTCATGGAAAGTATTCTAAAATATCGATGATAGTGCAATAGATTTTATAATTATCAATTCACAAGTAATAATATGTAGATCAAGCAGCTAATTATCCAAGTACTTTTGCTGTCTGTTCACTGATCACTATAACAAACTCCTAGTTTGTGTCAAGCTATGGTTACGAAAGAGTAATTGCCGGTGGTGTAAATCCGTAGCCACACGACCCTCATCGATAGAAATTGTTCAAGAACATAAATCGAAAAAAATCGATATGTATATAATCAATCAATCGATAAAAATCGATAAAAAAAATTTAGTGTGAGTTCGATTTTTAACGATTGATCGATACAATCGATATCAATCAAATCAGCGGTATCGATTGTTATCGATTTATCGATTGGCAAAATCGATATCGATTTTTATCGATTGACTACTCCGGGATATGTTAAACTACAATGCGATTAACACTGAACCCCATTACTTAGCGAATATATTTCGACATATGACGGTTTTAAAATTGCTTGCTTTGAAACGTCTCGATATGCTAAATATAGTTGAAATGTTGAAATGGAAGACTTTACTTTTCTTATTCGGCTATAAATTATGTTTCGGAGCATGCGCAGATACTAGGGAACATATCGTGATCTTTCCTGTAATTTCATATGAACTAATGGTCCGCTTTTCAAACTCCAAATAACGTTGAAATATGCCATATGTGCTAAAACCAGGATTCTTGATGGACAATCGCTGGAGGAAATTAAGTTAAATTTCCGGTTCAATGTTCTTTTCTTAACGAAACAAGAAGTTTATTACCGAAATTCAAAATGGCGACATATATGTTATTATCAATGCTATCAATACTATTAACGTATGCAAACGAATAGCCCGACATTGAGGCCTTCTCGGAGAAGGACTCAAAACCGTAGGCCCCTCTCAAGGCGAACATAAAAAAGATCCACTAAGACGCTGGACCAAACCGGCGTAAAAGATGGCTCAGGGGATAATTGAATAAAAAAAACATGCTAAAAACCGATCGTGATTTTCGATTTTTATGGACTATCGATACTTATTAGCCAAATTAACAATTTTGTAGTGTTCTATCGATAAGGCCCTAACAAAATCGAAGATGAATTGCACTTTATAACTATCATATAATCACTATGACTGAAAGAAACAAACTTTTCAATCAAATAAGCAAGAACTATCATCAATTTTTTGAACTTGACGACTCAAACAAAATAAATTTTTTTAAAATAGTATTGATCCATTCATCTGCAACTCTTTTGCAGCTTTCGTATATTACTCTATAACAAAGAGAAATAACACAAATTAAGTCGCAATTAAAACGCAAATATTATTAAGTTAAATATTATATATACTATCTAGATTGTTACTGTTCTCGCACAGTTATTTTACTATAACTTTGTAAAATAATTACATTAACACTATTAGTCTATAAGTAATACCATGTAAATCTTGGGAAAACTTCAATAAATTGTATTGTATTGTATATTATGTTAGGCCCAGTCGTACAGAATCAACATTGACTGGGCCTTAGTTGCATCAACATGTAACTAGACGGCTTCTAAACTCGAGGACATGCAATGTTCGGCTCCGGTATAGTCCCGTCAGGCGGATACTGTTTTTTCTTCGAAGGCAATTTCATATATGATTCACCATAGAGAGCCTTTAAATGTTTTCTCCACTCAAACGGACCTGGTATCTTAATTCCCTCGAATTCTAATTGCACCAGAGGGTAGGCTTTATACCACATGCCGTGAGTGATGCCGAAAAAACGCCATACTCTGGAGATCAAAGCAAACTGGTCAAGATAGTACCCATCTCTAACCATGACTGGATAAATGTCTACCATTAGTCCATCATGCCATTTACATTTCTTTATAAAACAAGTCATATAACAGCTCTTTAGATCTCGTATTCTTGGATTCCAAGGGCTTAGAACAGCATAATTTAGTTTATGCAAATCTACGCCGCCAGCAGATGTTGTTTTTTTCATTTTAGATAAAGACTGCTCTTTCTCGTGTCGCTGTAGAAACATATCTGATGGCAACTCTTCTACTCCTTTATGAAGAAACCTTGAATAATCTTCAATTGGCATTTCAATATCTAAATCAATGTCCCATGGGATGAATCCTTGGTGCCTCGCTGCTCCTAAAAGAGTTCCCCGTGTAATCCAGTAACTTAGATTATATTTCTTCGCTAAGGCGTCGAACACCAACAACATTCGAGTTAATACCAGTTGTGTTTGTCGAAGTGTGTCGAGGCCTTCGCTACGAATATCTGGACAGTTCCATTGGTTATTCGTCTGTGTACATCTTCCATTTTTCAGTTGTGAGTACGGCTTGTTATTCAAGTTGAAGGTGACGTTCTTGATTTCTGTCGCGTTCTCATTGAAAAGAATATGCAGAATGAAAATAGACACAACAATCACTGTCAATAAAAGTATATACGACTTTATTTTACCTCGACGGAGAATCATAATAAGGACTTATTTACACGTTTTAGAACACGAGAAGACAAAGATAGTGTTCCCATGTAAATGCATATATTAATATATCGCTTTTAATTTCATTTTTGTCAACATTCCGAGCCAGACGCAGCCATGTGATCGGTCACGATCGCCAGATCGCTGAAATTATCGATGCGTGAATCGCTCACGATCGCTGGGTAAAGTGGCTGTCATTTCTACAAAATTTATTTACACTGTATCCAATACACCTAAAATATTACTTCACAATAAATATATACATAAAATTTCCTTTCAAAATTGCATGTCAAAAGTGTGAAATTTCACAACTAAGGTGTCAAAAAAACGCAGGCAACCCAAGGCTCTTTTTCAGTAATTTATTAATATCTCTCTATAAAAAATGTTATAGAAAATATAAAACATGACCTATGAAAATATATAACAGTAATGATGAAAAGGTAAATTATACACCGTGAAAAGACGAAAAAACTTACTGACGTTTCGGACGCTAGTCCTTCGTCGGAGTAAAAAAGAAAATATATTGTATAAAGAAAAAAAATCAGGCAGCCCGGAGCAAAATATTTTTCTGGCGAGCTATAACTACCGTGACACGGTTTTCGGTCGTAAAATTTTATCAAATTAGGTTTTGCTCCTGGCTGCCTAGTACCCAATCTTTAATGTCTTTTTAAGCTTTGTGCCAAATATAATGATAGTACGATAAATAGAAAAGAGGTTATCGAAGAACGCGTGAGGGAGAGTGGTGCTTTAATGCGCTAAAGTCGCTATAATTCTTCTATTTTGATCCAAACGAAAGAATTCGCCGCCATATTGCTTCTGACATCGAACTACGTCATTACTCACGATATTAAGTCGATTCAACCACGAAAACTATCGGAAAACGTCATTTTTATATCGCCCACGCGTCCCTTCATCCGAATGCCGTATCGCGTCCCAAACAAGTGACATCATCCATGGCAACAGCCAAAACGCATGCGCATTTTGACAATGAAACACGAAACCACGCTATAATTTTAGAGAAACTGCGACAGACTTTCTTCGAGTGTATTTTTGATATTTATTGGTATTTCTTATAGTAGTTATAGTTAGCATATGTATATTTAGCTTGTCAACGAGTGCAATAAATATGTGCACTAGAGAAAAAAGCCTGAAAGGTCATGAAGTTCGTGGTATTGGAAACGCTTCGCGTCTTACTTTCTCTAACCAAGAACTCCAAGAACGTGGTTGTCAAGTGGAAAAGTCTGGCAAGGGTTCCAGAGAGCTCCATTTGAGTTTGTTTATCCAAACGGATATTATGGTCCGTTGTAATCACGCGTTGTAGCATAGCGTTTTGACAACATGGCGGACGAAGAAAGCGTCTTTCTACAAGGAAGCGCGGTTCTTCTGCTTACTAGCCTGCGTAGCCGCTCTTGCGAGGGAGAGGGGGTTGGGGCGAGGAGCCGGCGCCTCCCAAACGTCTGCGAATGCTCTGAATCCGTATGCAAATTTGTCAAAACATAAGTAAATTTGACTTTCAAACATGCCTGATAAATTGGACTTGCTTGAAACTTAGGCTAATTCTTTCATATTGTGTTTGTTAATACAGTATCTTGGTCTGACAAAAGTATACTCTTAAACGTTTTTGTATTGTTGGAGAAAACAAACATTTATTTTCTCACTCAAACTCTTCAAAATTCTTAGAAAACGTGCTGAAGTGCACGCATGCGCAAACGTTTTTCTCTAGTGTCGGCGGTAGGTCATTTACTGTTTTAAATCAAAATGATGAAATAATGGGGGATAGAGAGGAGGATCCAGGGCTATCCCAAGAGCCTTATTATTGTTTTCTATGGTTTCCACCGGTTTATAGTCGTATCTAATGATGCCTCCGCTTCGACTTATACTAATTCTAAAAATAGCCTGCGTTCAGCCGATATAATTTCTCTCTCTCTCTCTCTCTCTTGAAATAATTATTTCAAGAGAATTATACCGGCCGGAAGCAGGCTAGGCCGAATATGGCTAAAAACAGCTCCGGGGCATATATCTATTGCTGGTTTTCACATGACGTCATCAAAACATCAAAATCTAAACTATAGATCGTATAAAGGCATTTCTCAAGTATGTTTTAGAAATTAGTGTTATAAGTCACAAGAAAAAATCTCGAGTCATTTCGATGTTTGGTTCTCGAGTTATGAATATTGAGTTTGTGTCACGCAATACCGTCACGTCTATCTAAATAGCGGTGAAAGTATTAAAATAATTTACTCTAGTTGAAAGATTTTCCCTTAGACACGTTTAAAATATCTATTTAAAGTATATTTAAGTGAAATATAGTCAAACATATTTATTATTCCATTATTTTAAGCCTTTGGAATTTTGTCCGCCATGATGGTGTACCAACTTGGAACACCAAGATGGCCGCTCCATACATTTTAACCAAAAAATGCGTCATGTTTACTCGCCTATAGTTCCGCAACGAAATGCTTTACAGCCATAAACTTTGGCCAGTTTATGTAGTTTTGACCGTTTTGCAAGAATATAAAACTTTTATTTCATTATAATGCGAATTTACGCTTTTGAAATTCATGATGACGTAGGTGAAAACCAAGAATTAACCCTGCATTGACAGTGGATTTCTTTTTTCACTGGGGCATGCAGTATGTATGTCCAGCGGGGCTACTTGACACGTTGCTCAGCAACCTCGTTCCCAGGGCCTTCTATTTGATCGAGAAGAGAAGGCATGGAAACGAGGTTGGTTGATCATCAGGTTCAAGCAAGCTTGAAGATAGCCTCCTTTTTTTCTCACGTCTTCACTACTACCCTTTTAAATTAAAAATGGCCAAGGCTGATCCGAAAAACAAATCATATACAAAGAGATTTAGAAAAAATAGTATTTTATTTCTGTGGAAATCGCAAGAAAACTAGACGAATCAGTGGCGGATCCAGGATTTTTCAAAGGGGGGTTCCGTTTCTTAAACTGTGTATAATTCTCTTTTGTTTAGTCGATGTCTGACAAAAAAATTGGCTCTAATCGCCTAATTTACTATCTAGTAACGGAACTTAAAGGTAAATTAAACATTGTAACAGCAAATATTTATCATTTCGTGTTCAACATTATCCTTGTGGATACTTTTAAGCAAAATTTATATAAGACATATTTCTATTACTTAAAAGATCAAACCTTCAAGGGGGGTTCCGTGGAACCCTTCGAACCCCCCCCCCCCCCCCCCCCCTGGATCCGCCACTGCGAATCAATGGAAAAATACTAAAATAAAGTATAATTAAAATTCAAACCACTAAAAAAAATCTTTAAAAAACTGAGTTTCCGACATCATTAAGAGCAAAATTAACATGAAATCCGTGATAAATAAAAAATTTTATGTCTGCGTTATTAAAAAAATGATCAGATTTTACAAAAGCTTAGAGTTCAAACTTTGCTTGATCAGAACTTCTTCTCTTTTAAATGCCTAGATCATTTTATCCCCTCCTTTCAAAACTCGTCGTGCCTCTTAAGACCTTTGCCATATTCAGTGGCTGAGCTTCCGACGAAAATGTTGAAGTCGGCCAACACTTCTTCTTTGGTAAGCATTCCATCCTGCGAAAACGAAATTTAAGTTATCATTTTTTTTCGGTACTGGTTTCAAAGGTTCGGTCGCTTCGGTTCATGAACGGACGAAGTCGCTGAGAGAGAGAGAGAGAGAGAGAGAGAGAGAGAGAGAGAATGAATGCACCTTTATTTGAGGACGATAGTTTCATAAGTGTCATACACTTCTTTACATGAAAGTCGTACTTCATAAGAAAGAGATTTACATATAATATGTGATATATTTAAAAATGAATTAAATAATATGAACTATATATATAGCTATTAAAATGCGTATAAATGATAAATATAAAGTGACTAGGTACTATCCGACTGCCAATTAGACAAATTCTTATTAAAAACTAACCTAGAGGATGAAGTTCGGATATGTGAAGGAATAGAATTCCATAATTTAGCTCCTCTGTAAGAGAAACTTTTTTTAAGGAATTCAGTCCTTGGAATGGTTTGAATTTCTAATTTATCTTCGATATTTCTCAATTTAGATTTATAAGCATTTGAATCCTTACTTTTTGAGAAAAGATCCTGTAAATAAGATGGAGTATTTTCATGCAAAATATCATACATCATGAGAGAAAGGCGCTTTTCGCGTCTTATAGCCAAGCGGTCCCAATTCAATTGTTGCAAAATGTCTGCTGACCTTATGTCATAGCCCTGAAAGGTTATGATTCGGGCAGCTCTGTTCTGCAACTTTTGAAGTCGGTCTGCTAGGCCTTTGTTTAAATTACTCCAAACAAGATCACAGTAATCAAATAACGGTTGAATAAGAGCCTTATACATAAGTATTAAGGTATCAAGAGGGACAAAATCTCTGGCTTGTTTTAAACCATTAATGGAAGAGCCAGTTTTCTTACATAAGTTTTCAATATGAACATCCCAAGTTAGGTTTTGATCTAAATACACACCAAGGTGTTTTGAAGAGGTTACCCTCTTTACCTCTTGATCCTTAATCATGATATGCGAAGAAATTCCCAAATTTGAAAGCTGAAAATTTGATCCAATTAACATATATTCAGATTTTACTACATTCAAACTCAGCTTATTAGCCAATAGCCAGTCACTGACACACAGTAAATCTAAATTCACTTTATCATAGAGTTCAGTAGTTGACTTTGATGCGTAACTAATTAGGGTGTCATCAGCATAAAGACGAGGCTGACTAATTTCGAGACAATGAGGCAAGTCATTAATATAAATTATAAACAGTAACGGACCTAAAATCGAGCCCTGTGGAACACCGCTCGTTACAGTTACTGGATTTGAGGTATAGGTTTCAATGGTACAGCATTGACTTCTATCAGTTAAGTAAGAACGAAAGAAATCTAATGCTACTCCACCAACCCCATAGTGCTTAAGTTTAGAAATAAGAATGTCATGTGAAACAGTATCAAAGGCTTTCGCTAAATCTAAGGAAACTACAAGGTTAGTTAAGCCACTATCCATGTTAGTATACCAATCATTTGTAGCCTCTAATAAAGCAGTAACAGTAGAATGTAAGGGTCGAAAGCCAGATTGATACTTAGTTAAGAGATTGAATTTATTAAAATAGGCATATAATTGGTCATAAGCTGCCCTCTCACAAATTTTAGATAAAATAGGGAGAATAGATATTGGCCTATAATTATTTGGATCATTACGATCCTTGGCCTTATGTAGAGGGATCACTTTAGCTCTTTTCCAAAGTGAAGGGAAAATTCCCTTAGCAAATGACGTATTTATGATATTAGCTATGATAGGAGCAATTATGGGAGCAGCTTCTTTTAAAAGCCGACAAGATATGTTGTCCAGTCCTGTGGCTTTATCTGTTGGCATATTGCTTAAAAACTTCAGAACTAAGTCACTAGAGATCTCCACAAAATTGAAATTAAATTCAACTGGTCTGAGGAAATCCTGGAAATCAATGATACCTCTCTCCATCTCTGCGACCAGTGTATTGCCAATTCTGGAAAAATGACTATTCATTAAGTCGGCAATTTCTGCTGGGTCATTAAAAGTGCAATTGTTAATTTTTAATTCAGTGATGGAATTACTTGTAGAATTGCCTCTACCAGTAAGGTTATTTATTGTTTTCCACAGTGCTTTAGGATTTCCATAATTGTCTTTAATTCTAGAGTGATAGTAAGAAACTTTAGATTTCTTAATTTCGTTAGTAACCATGTTTCTAAAGCTCTTATACTCACTCCAGGATTGTTGATCACCAGATCTAATTGCTTGTCTCTTTAAATAATTTCTATGAATAATTAGCTGTCTGATATCTCCAGTGAGCCAAGGAGAGTGGTTATTTCTAACCCTACGTGTTCTCAAGGGAGCATGAGCATTAGCAACTCGAAGAAAAACCTCTTCCCATTGCTCTACCATTTCACTAGGATCAGACAAATTGTCAATAAGAGACCAATCTATGGAACTCAGCTGAGTCCTAAACTTATTCGAATCAAAATTCTTAAAGCATCTATATGTAATATACTTATGACACTTAATATTTGAGGGAACCGCAAATTTCCTTATAGCATATATCAGGCTATGATCGCTCATGCCTAAGTGGCAAACACCAGATGCTACCATGCGGTCAGGCATATTTGTAAATATTACGTCAATTAAAGTACTGGAAGTTCGCGTTACCCTGGTGGGCTCTTTTATAATTTGAAAAAAGTGATAAACATCACAGATAAATTTGACGATTGATAAATTAGGATCAGATTTACACAAATAATTGCAATTTAAGTCACCAATCAGCATTAATTCCTTAGTTTCCTGGTCATAAGTTTGGATTATACATTCAAACGACTCGAAAAAATTTCTGTTACAATTTGGTGGTCTATAAAAAGCACATATGCCAAAAGGTTTACTATTTGGTTTTAAAATTTCAATGTTAATAATTTCATGCTGCTCATCACAATTAACTATATCATGCCTGATCCTGAATTTATTTCTAGAATGAATATACAAACCGACACCTCCACCAGATCTATTTCTGTCTTTTCTAACAAAGGTATAATTATCAATAGACAAGAAATGATCAGAAATAGAGTTGTCGAGTCTAGTTTCATTCAAGGCAAGTACATCCAGCACTTGATCTTCAAGAAGTAATTTAATTTCATCTAAATGCAGTGGCAAGCTGACAATATTCAAACTTGCAACCTTAAAACCCCTCACTTTGGGTATTAGATTATGATCAAGATTGCTGGAGGTACTATTATGTAAAATTCAATCGGAATAAAGATAATTCATAATGTTCTTAGCTAAAGCTGCATTGCCTTTTTCATTAAGATGAAGGCCGCTTTTGTTGAGTAAAGAGTTATTGATCTTACCATTATCTATAAAGCTCCAGCTGCGGTTACCTGTAAAGGCTTTTAGGATCTTGTTGGCCTCAGTTACTTTGCTTTTTAGACATTCATCGTCCGATCGTGTAACAATCCCAGATATGGTCACTCTTGCTTTAGAATTCTGGGATATATTTTCTGTTAGGTTGACAATACTTTCGGCAACTTGCCTTGGCGAGTGATTTCTCAGGTCGTTAGTGCCAATGTGTACAATTATCTCATCGGGATTTTTGTGAGCAGTTGGAATGACGTAGGACTCCATGTCCTCTACAGTTGCTCCCGGGAAGCATTTCATATGTACCTTCGTATTGCCACGAGACATCTTCCACCACTTGAGCCCCTTTAGAATAGAATCACCAACTATATACACAGACTTAGAGTTCTCTTTTGTCAAGTCCACGGTATCAGGCTGGGAATTAGCAGACTCCTTGGGGACTGTACCATTAACGTTATTAGTCATATTAGTGCTGTTCTGCTTTGGCTTTTGATTCTTTTTCTTTTTCTTTTTCTTCTTTTTATTTTTGTTTACATTTTTGGATTGGTGATCCAGTTCGGACATAGTCGTTGTTGCTTCATCATGCTGTATGAAATTATTTTCTTCTGTTGCTGCGACAATATTCGAGTCACGAAATTGATTAAACGGCATGGGACCAGGACCAAAACCTGTGGGACCAAAACCTTGTGCCGGAAAAGGAAAACATTGAGGAAAAGGTTCAGGACGTTGTAAAATCCTTAACGCTGTGACTAAACTTGATTTTTCACACTCGAGTTCCTGCACTGTTCTCCTTAAGCCAGTTATGCTTTCTCTTAATTGACCCACTTCTTCAGTAAGGCGAGAATTTTCTTCTTGTAATTTACAATTCAAATCATGAACCTCGTTGTTGTTGTTGTCATCTTCTTTATCTTTCCCGCCATTTTTTGAAAGTAAACGAATATCATCTTTAATCTTGTTTATGTCTTGTACGATTGACTCTAGGTCAGTTTTGAATTGTAAGCACTCACAGGGATTAGCAGACGAATCTATAGAAACATCTATGTTGCCATTTAATGTGTCATACGAAGAATTATCTTCGACATCTTTGGAAGCTTCTCTTTCCGCTTGACCGCCATCATTAGAAGTCGAGTCAGATTCAACTTTATCTTCTGCTTTAAGATAGTCAGAAAAAACCCTGTTGAGTCCTTGACTGCCGGATCCTTGAAGAAGGATTTTTCTTGTAGTCTGATATAGCTTTACAGTACAATCTGCTGCCTTAAAAGACTGCATTTTATGGTGTTTGTCCTCGTTGACTTCGGCTGCCAAAATCGATTCATCATCCAAAAGATCAAAAACTAATTTCTTCAAGGAATTAACATCTTTGGACCACAAAAAGTAGCTAGAATCACTATCGTAGGTTAAATACTTCTTAAAATTCGAATTATCCATAATTTGGAGTGTTATACTAACAGAAACTAGCAAATTTGCAAGAGCTTCGTGTTTTAGATGTGCACTCGTTGAGAGAGAGAGAGAGAGAGAGAGAGAGAGAGAGAGAGAGAATCAAGAGTAAGAATTACAAAACAGAACTAGAGCCACGACAATATAATTGATGGTTATCGCGGCGGCCATGTTGGAGGAACTTAACAAAAGAATTGTCAATGAATTCTTTTGTTATATCCTCCAACATGGCCGCCGTGTCTTTTGTTATTTAATTCTCTTGGGAATGGTTGAAAGCCATCAATAGAGCATTTTCACGCGACGTCACAGCCACTATATTGGTGTACCTTTTGCCTAGTGTTTCTATTGTTAGGTTCACCAATATGGCTGCCATCTCATGTTGTCAGTTTACTCTCTAGGGACTGAGTGAAAACGTGCTCTCGGCAGCCTAGCTTGAAAAATCATTCGTACCTTGTTCTTGTCTGCATGGCTTATAAGATGTTCAGCTTCTGCAGTTGAATGATCATAGGAAGGAAAAATATATTCAGCTACTTCTTCCTACAACACAAAATAACACGACATTAATCAACATACAGTAAAAAAAGCCATTTGTTATATACAGATGATTTAAAGTTGACTTGATTTGACGAGAAAAAATACATGTTTTGCAACGCTGTTTCAGAACATTTTGGGCCAATCTCCTTCTCAGGGCCCGCTCGCCAGGGGCCGGTTGCATAAATCTCTCTTAAGATAAGAGCATCCGTAAGTATTGTTCCAAAACGACAGGCCATTGTACTAAGACAAAATTTTCGAGTGTTTTTAAGCTTTTTTATCTTAAGAGAGCTTTATGCCACTGGGCCCAGGAGAGTGGGTCCTGGGAACGAGGTTGATATTATGCATGATTAGCTGGTTGCTAAGCGACGCAGCAAAAATAGATAACATTTGAGAATACTACAAGTTATATATAGAAACTGCTTAGAAATGTCTTAAATTAAAAACAAGACTTGATATGTCAGGGTTTTTTTATAAAAATTTAAAGTAATTGGCAGCTAGTCAGAAAAAGCTATCTTTGATGTGGCATGCTTGGTCTCGAAGTAAACAATCAAAAACACTGTTTTTTGGTGATAAATAGCGAATATCGATATTATAACGTTACTTAGATGGACTTCTCGTTACTTAAATTAGCCTTTTCAAGGTTGAAGAAAAAAAAATGGGTAAAGTTGGCATTGCATTGTGGGACAGTTTAAGGGGAATATTTCCAAGATGGCGCGTCTATTTTGTTCCTAGCCTGCAAAGCAGGCGTTCTTGTGGGTTTGGGCGACATTTGGGTGAAAACAGTGGTTTTAGGGGAACTCTGGAAATTTGGAACGAGCGAGAACTGAAACTGGCCCCTTAAAACAGTCCCACAATTTAAACTCGATCCAGTATTTTCCTTAACCTCGAAATGGCTGTTACATAGCTCATTTCCTCTTCCATGGCCGCCATGTTGCTTGAGCAAAAAAGACCAAATCTTTTGTTGAAGTCAACCAACATGGCGGCTTTTATGTCGTATATACACATCAAATATTTTTTAACTTGTTTCGAGGTCGCTACTAATTAGCAAAGCCGAACTTTATATGCAAAATCAAATATCCTGATATTTCAGTTTATAAATTTAGTTGATGGAGACGAAAGACCACGAAAGGTTCAAGGTCGAGAGGCTTTGGATTTAAGCCGTAAAACTGCGCCCGCGATTTTTTCACAGTTTGTTCATCGGAGGGAGGCTGGGAACCATATTCAGTCCCAGTCCCACGGCCGGAAATCAACCCAAAAATTGACAAGCGCAGCACAACAACATCTAAAATGCTACAATTTTCTTGTGTTCAATTTATAACTCTCTCGTGCCTTCGAGGCGGGTAGTCCTAGTTTGTATACAATACTCTCTAGCATACCGCTTATTGTTGTTTTGAGATTTGTTGAATTGCTAGGTGTTCACCGTAGAGAACACTCGCTTTAAGGTGGTTGGTGCACAAGCGTCTACCAATCTTTGGTTACTATGACAACAGAGTATAACAGTGACATTAAAGACGAAGGGAGAGGAGGTGTGAGTACGGTAATTGTGCTCAAAGAAACAAATTGTACGCCTCTTTACCTTGGGCGTAATGTTTATCCATTTCAGAACACGTGTCATTCTCTTTCTTTGTTTGAATTGTATCTGTGTTTATGTGTCTTCTCTTGCACAATCGTTAATAAGGAAATGATATTCTAGGGAATGACATGTGGTCTGAAATGGAAAAACTCTACGCGCAATGTAAAGAGGTTTATTAAAGGAGTGATGGTGGTGGTAGTAGTTAGGTTATCATTAGGGAGAGTTTAGTTTTGCCCAAGGTAAAAATGAGTGGATGCATTGGCCCATGTGTCCTAATTACCCCGACCCCTCCCCCCCCCCCCCCCCCCCCCCCCCCCCCGGAAAAAGACGAAACGCAACGAAATAAGCGCAAGAAAACTAAGTATTATAATGACCTTCTTAAGACGGCCATCTTTGTCCTTGTCGCGGTCGTTCACGAAGTTTTTTCGCTCGGATTTAATGAGCTCTTCTTTATCTTTGCCATCTTTGACTCGATTGTGCTTGAGAATGTCGGCTAGGGAAAGCAGCAGAGCAAAATATATTTATTTAGATATATTACTAATAATAATTTTACGCAAAATTTATCTTCATAACAGCTTTATAACAGCCTGTAGTCAAGTAGAACAGTTTTTGAAAAGCCACGGCACGGTCACGACGCAGAATAAATATGACCATTTAACCAATCACAGCGCGCGAGATCACTACCCAGCCAATTAAAATGCTCGTACACGGTAACGTCACGGTCACGGTACATCACTTGTTTCCCGGCTATTTCCCTCCCGCCCTTCCTGTGTTTTTTTCTTTCTTTCTTTTTCTTTCTAAAGCATACCAGATTATTTCTTTCTTTGTTTCTAAAACATTTCAAAGAACAACATCTTCATCTCTTACCAATGTTCTCATTCCTTTCTTCCTTCCTTTTTTCTTTCTTTCTTCTTTCTAAAACATACCATATTCTTTCTTTCTTTCTTTCTTTCTTTCTTTCTTTCTTTCTTCTTCTATCTAAAACATACCATATTCTTTCTTTCTTTGATCTAAAACATACCAAAAAACGACATCGAGAATCCCTTACCAATGTACTCATCCAGGGACACATATCCATCTTTATCAGTATCCAGTTGTTTCATAGTGTCTTCAAGTACAAGGTGCTTCATGTGTGCAAACTGATGTGGGTGGATTACAGCTCCAAACTCGTCTTTTGAGATCTTTTCGTCTTTGTCGACATCGGCGGCTTCCCAGAGCTTTTTGTCGTGGTGAAACCTTTCTTCTTCATCCGCTGTATACGTAAACAACAGGACATTAATGTTAAAAAGAGTCTGAGCATGCTGGACGATTAACACATGAAATCCTGTATTAACCTCTGGGCTGATCTATTCAGGGCGTGGCTAATTCACAGATCAGTGAAACCGTGAAACAACCTCTGGGCTGATCTAAGTCAGGGAATGGCTAACTCACGGATCAAACCCTGAAACAACCTTGGGGCTGATCTATGTCAGGGCATGACTAACTCACGGATCAAACCCTGAAACAATCTCTGGGCTGATCTAAGTCAGGGCACGGCTAACACAGATATAATTGGCATGTCGAATTTTGTACGAACAAAAAAAAAAAACATGAAAACCTGGGAGTTTGAGACCCAACAAACGATTGCCCCCAGAATTCCAGAGAGGTATTTAAAGTACTCACCTGTTACTTCTTCACCAAATACATCCAGCTTCCACACCTCCCAGCCGATTGGTGCCTCTGGGTCAGCCTGTGCGTCTGGGTTCATCTTGTCCCCCAAATACTTCAACATGTATGTTTCTCGCTTCTTCAGATGGTTCCACAAACGATCGTTGTCATCGTAGAGCCATCTCTTGCCAGCAAAGCGGATCCATTCGACCAATTCATCCCTGGAAACTTTGCCATCTTTATTTTTATCGATGCGTTCTACAATCAAGCTATCAAAAACAAGATAAAAAGATTTAGCCAATTTCCTCCAGTTTTCCGTGCAATGTCCTCTTATATACCACCATTTTCGTCATCTAGCTGTCAAAATGTCCCGGGGGGGGGGGGGGGGGGACTACCACCCCAATTTGGATAAGGGTGTGCCGCCAGGACCACAAAACCCTGACCCTATCCCAGACTAAAATGATACCCTACCCCAGACAAAATGTCAAAAAATGATACCCTACCCCAGACCCAAAAGCCGAAAAACCATACCCTATAGGGCGGCACATACCCGTATGGCAAATATAGGGGAGTACCCCCCCCCCCCCCCCTCCCCGGGCAAAATGTAGTGGATTCACGTATGTTCTCCTATTGCCCTGGCTCTAGACCAATCAGAAAGCGAGAAAATTCACAATAGTGGTAAAAAATATGTAGATAAATAGACAAATAGATAGATAGCGAAATTTGCAAATTATTGTATAAAATACCTAAAAAATCAAAAACAAAAAGTTTTCTATGCAGAATACTATCTGCACATGCACTAAAACGTTCCCCTGATTAGCATTCAAAAAAAGAATGTGAACTGTCTTAGCATTCCAGCAAAAATTTGAAAATTATTTACGGGATGAAAAATCTCGCGAAATACTTCGATATATTAGATAATGTCCTTACCCAAGTCTTCTTTTCGATTCCTTAGGAGTAAGTTTGTCGAATGTCTTCTTTTCTGAACCTAGGAAGGCATCGTGGTCGTACTCTTGATTGTGTTTTCCAGTTGACGAAGAAAAATGCTCTTTATCTGACAGCTTTCCATCGTGTACTCGACCTTCCTTGTCGTTTGGTTTCGCTAAAACTACAGTTGAACAGATAAATAAAGCAAGGAAGAGCCCTAGTAGAAGCTTCATAGTCGAGCAAGCTTAGGAGTAAGAACTAGTTACAATATATCTATTGCAAAAATTCACAAACTCGGACTAGGACTCTGTTTACCTCGCGTGCCAAATGAATAATGACAGTTGAAGTAAGATTGGAATTCGAATTTATTTATGCTTGAGCCATGTGGTATTTTTTGATTGGCTACTGTTTTATGCGATGAATCTTATTGGTGGATAAGGCCACGTAAGCTTTGTCCAGACAAAGGGGTCTTGTGTCTGTTGGCCTTATCTAAAGCCTTTGTAATATTCAGTCTCCGGACTTCGCTGGATATCAAATGTCTCTCGTCGCGATTCATTTTCTAGAATGTGCTAGAATTCTCTAGAAATTACGTTAATTGCTTCAATTTATTTAGTACCATTGCAAAAGAAAGCTATTCGTAAACTATGAATTATTTGTGCTGACATTTCTGTTTTGCCCTCCCCTCCCCTCCCAACCTTCTACCCCCTCCCCCTCCCCCTCAGGGTTTCGGGTTCAAAACAAAATCCACGTGCATCAGCGGTATTCCCTGTGAGCGACCAAGAAAACAAAATGGCGACGAGTTTCAAGAAAAAATCCTCTCGAGGAAGGTCTGTTTTTATACCCGGAACACGGCCTTCTCTACATAACAACCAACTCCTCGTATCCACTGGTATTCCCTCTATGGATGCTGTAATTGGTAAGTCCGTTTTCTCTAAATGTTATCTTGAAAAACTCGTATTTTTGAGCAAACTCGTGTCCAACTTGTAGAGATTTCGTAGTTCAAATATTTTGGCGCCAAGATAGAAGCTTCTATCAGGTATTTTTAAATTATTATGACAGAAAAAATAGTTACCAATGCTGAAGAGAGCATATTGAAATCAAATAGTGAAAACGTGCTCTTCCCAGCTATGCTAATTAAAAAATTTTCTGTACTGTTAGTTGGGGAAATATTTAGCTTGCAGGATAAAAACTCATTGAAGGCATTTTTTATCGTTTAAGGAGGAGGAGTTGCTGTTGGTACCGTAGTTATGATTGGTAGGTACACTGAAAGCTAATTTATAAAAGTTTTATCTTCATAGTATGGTCATTAGTTGATGTTGATAAAGTCAAACACCTCCCCACCCTCCCATGCCTTCCAACTCAGACATTTGAGTTTTTGAAATTTTTGACAAATTCATGAAATTGTACTACTGCTACTGGGGTCTGTAAGGGGGGTTCTGGATGCCAATTATCCCATCCCATATGTGTCCTGCGACATTTGTAAGTGGCAACTAAATTTGACATATTCAAGGCATTAATTTTAATTTTGATTTTGTTTATGAATGTTTTCAGTATTTTCTGAAAAGCAGAAAACGAAATCCAACAACCTGGACCTTGAATTCAGCAATGCTTGAGTCACAGCCTATGCCAATATCTCAAATTACATAAGATTTTTTTTAAAGTTTCTCAGATCCAGATCCCAATTCCCGTAAATTCGCTGTACCCTTCCACACCCTGTGAACTACAGTATGCCACTCTAGTTACTCATTACCTCAAACTGCTATTTCTTCAGAGGAAGACAATTATGGTTCATATGCCAGACAGATTTTAAAGTATTTCCTGGCCGAAGGTGTGGTATCTGGTCATGGTTTGTTCCTGGCATCAGCCGATATTGATCCTCAAACTATTCTAAAGGTAAATTACTTGATCTTCAAACGACCTTTATTGTTTGATAATTTACATTTTCAATATTGCTCAAATATTTAAATATTGCTAAATATTCTTTGTTGCTCAGGGTTAGCCTACCTTTTTTTTTTATACGATGTTCATAATGTTCACACGTTCCTGTGAAGATCTTTAGAAATTCACAGTATTTGAATAGACCCCTTGCATATGATGTCAAAGCAGCTCGATCTGGGGGACAAAACAAAAGAATTCTAATCTCCTGAGAATTGGAACCTATTGTTTTGTCCCCAAGATTAAGCTGCATTCCAAAGTGCTGTAAGGAGTCTGTTGAAGTTGTGCTTTCTTTACAAGTACTGTAGTTTGCTGGAGGTATTCGTTGGTTGTCTTATGGGAAAAAACATTAGTTTTATTGGACCCTGAAGTCACTTGACAGTTGCTTTTTTCCATTTCTAAAGTTCTTTCTTTTTGCACAACTACTTAGCCTAAGGGGGTGGGGCCAAGTGAATGCTTAGGGGAAGCCCCCACTTTGCGTTTACCATGTAAACTGATGTATAAATAGTGTTAACACAATCTTTTGCTTTCAGGATTTGCCACACCCATTAGATCATGGGGATGATAATACAGACTCAACAAACCAGGAAGATACCATGAAAATTGCTTGGAGATATCAGCAGAAAAGCAAAGTGCAGGTTGGTGTTATCATTTTATCTCTCACGACCTCTCACGACAGCAAGTATGATGTGTATCATGATATTGACTGGCCATTATATTAAACCCCCTCTAAAGTCTCTAAAAGCATTTCTTTATGCACGTTTTTCAGTCTAATCCCTCACACAATAGATTTGGTCATTATTATGACTTAAGCAGAGTAATGGATGAAAAGAAACTTGATACTATCCCAGTAAGGATGTTCAATGCTGCAGAAGAATGCACTTCAGATAGCCCAAAAAACAGGTAAATAAATGGCTGTTATCTACTAGGACAGTATATAGATTCCTATTTAGATTAGCATGGGTGGCATTCACAGCTAACGTGTCCTCTTTCACCACTGTGAGACCAAGGATAGGGTCTCTGGTTCAAGCTCTGCGGTCACCACATGTAAATTGAGTTTGTTTGATGTGTTGTTCTTTCCTGTGCTACTGAGGGTTTTCTCTTGGTTCTCCAGTTTCCTCCCTCTGTAAAAATCAACATGTGAGCTGAGAGTTGTGTGCATAGGAATATTAAATGTAGTGGTAGTGTGTGTGAGCGAAGAGTGTCCCCAATTGCGAAAGTGCTGGAATGACTAGACAATTAAATAAAAAGTAATTTTTTTACATTACTCTTTATTCATATTCACAACATGCCTTAGGTGTATGGCTAGCTAATCCACTCCCTGGGAATCTGCCCTTTGTAATTTATATTATATTTTGCAATGTATACTATTACTACAATAAAGATAACATACATCTAGGTAATGGGCATAATGTTTTGAATATTCAGACCATGTGTCATTCCCTAGAGTATCATTTCTTTGTTTAACAGTTATGCATGAGAAGACACATGAATATGGATACAACTCAAACAAAGAATCTTATTCTCAAGACCATGTGTCATTCCCTAGAGTATCATTTCTTCGTTGAATGGTTGTGCATGAGAAGACACATGGATATGGATACAACTCAAACAAAGAATCTTATTCTCAAGACCATGTGTCATTCCCTAGAGTATCATTTCTTTGTTTAATGGCTGCTCATGAGAAAATACATGAATATGGATACAACTCGAACAAAGAATAATTTTCTCTTGAGAAAATATGTGGTCTGAAATGCGAAAACGTTATGCCCAAGGTAAAGAGGTCTATTAGTTGTAAATTGTTTCATTCTATCATATTTTTCTAATCCAGGGACTAATACTGTCATTAATAGTACAGTACTTGAAGTGTTTGTTTCTGACTTCAATTTTTTGATTTTTCTCAGTGTACCATTAATAATTCCGTTATTATAAGTATTTTTGTATTTCTATTGGCAGTAGAAGTAATAGTCTCTATGAGAAATTACTATCAGAGGTCAATAGCACCATCACAGATGGAGGATACAGTACAACAGCTGCAAAGGTACATCAGTTTTTTTATTCTTTAGCAATTTATTACAGTAGCTTTAGCAGTTATATCACAGTGTGGAACAATCACGACAGAGCCCTTAGCACCATACCTAAAAGCCCAAAGATTGAATTAGAATTTAGAAGTTGATTTTTAAGTAGGGGAAACCAGAGAACCTGGAGAAAAACCCTTGAAGTACAGGATATAACCAACAAGTTACTCTTCTCAAAGAGCACAGGAATTGAACTTGTTTCGCATTGGTGAGAAGTGGTGCATTAGGAATGCACACCACTCGCATGCTTCAAAAATAATATTATTCTCAAATTGATTGAATCCTTTAAACTACCTTAATTTGTGTTCAATCAATCAATCAATCAATTTATTTTCTACCAGTTTTAAGTTTTACAGACTAAAATATATGATACATATTATTGAAAACAGAAAATTTTGTAGTAGCTGTAATAGCTGGGGGCTAGACAAGACAGCTTTTTATCTTATTTACAATAAATACATTAGGAGGGAATAATAAATGGAAAAAAATATGGAATAGATAAATAATAAAGAAAGAGAAATATAGAGTACAATGTGTTGATGTAAATCAGGACTTAGGAGGTCAAACCCCTGATGTGTTTGATAAGTATTCTTCTGTGGCTGGTTAGAAAAAAATCCCAAATCACTATTTGTGAAGTTTATTTCATTGATGGTTTGTCAAATTTTATATCACGAGGAAAGGGAAGGAGAAATAAATAATCTTATTTTAAAATATTTTTATTATCACAGCAGCAACAAGAACGTAGCATACTTAGGATAGCTATCCACAGCCTTGGCTCACAGCTGTGGGGTGAAGAATGTGGAGCGACCTGCGTTGACTTTAGTCCAGCATTGCCATGGTTTCTCTACTCCCTTAGAGCCACCTTAAGATCGTCATTAGTTGTCTGTATGGTCACCATACCAACACATGTTTTTCAGGTAATTTATATTTCAATTTCTTTTTTTTTTTGCTTTGTTACCAATATAGATTTTTGATTGCATTCCATTGTAATTAACAATTATTCGCTGAAGGTGAAATGATTATAGTGGACATTTAATGAGCTGCAAGTCTTTGTGCAGCAAGGTAAATATTCACCATAATCACTGAGCCTGAGGTGGATAATTGTTTTAGTATAATTTTAAATTTGAATATCAGAGAAAAGAAGAAATTCAGGTTTAAAAAAACAACTTAGTATTACTTCCTCTCCATGGCAAAATTTGGAAAATCCTCATTATTAACTGCTCGAGCAGTGATTATCATCTCATAGTCACTGGTCGGTCAAGCAATCACAGCGTGAGAAACTCTATATTCAAGTCTTAAATAATACTAATATTCATTATTTTATTTTTATTCCTTTTTAATTGGTTCTCTTAGGATTCTGGATTTACACATCGGATAGAGAGATTGTGTGATACTGTGCTAGCGCTTGAATCCTTTGCCGGCTCTGACAAAGAAACCAATCCACTTTATAGAGATTATCATGGTATGTTTGACTTGTATTTGAGATAAATATGTCCCATAAGAATGGTTATCGTTATCGAGTGTAAACATACAGCACTGACTCACAGCACCTACATGGTAAGACATGCCATAACAGAATTGGCTTCCCATAGGAATAGTAAATCATATGCCAAATTCGTAGTCATATTGTATCTATATTGTATCTATGCCGTATTGTATCTATGCCGTGCTGTGCCGTGCCGTGCCGTGCCAATATGCAATTGGATGACTAACATGTAAAGATGGGAAACCATGTTGGTGTTATTGTGATTTGGGTATGTATGTTGATGTGAGGTCATCTCATTGCTTTCTGTACGTTTAGGTACAGCTACATTAAGATAAGATACAGCTACAGTATGGTTAAAAGGTTACCATATCGTTTCCCACTCATCTGAACATTGCTGTATTTGTTGTCATAACAGGTTTATTCAACATTGTTCGTCTACCTCGTCTGAACACTTTAACAACTCACATGCCAGACAGTCTGGATCTCGCCTTCAAACTCAAAAGAAAGAAGTTCTCTATTGAGGTAAATATATTCCGACAACTTGCCTGTCAGCTGAAACAATCACTCAATCTGATGATCTGTGCCAAGAGGAAATGACCTAAGAGAAGAAATCTCCATTCCTCATCATGAGCACTCTTTGATGCTATTTTTAGAATCATTGATGCTATATTTAGAATCATTGATGCTATATTTAGAATCATTGATGCTATATTTAGAATCATTGATGCTATATTTAGAATCATTGATGCTATATTTAGAATCATTGATGCTATTTTTAGAATCATTGATGCCATTTTTAGAACTATTGATGCTATTTTTAGAATCATTGATGCTATTTTTAGGATCATTGATGCTATTTTTAGAATCATTGATGCTATCCATCATCCCCTGTACTCAATTGATTGCCTTGCTTTCTTTGCCAGACCCTGCATCTTCCTCCTGACTTGTCTGAATCAGTAAGTAGGAATCAAGAAGAAGCAATCCGTCCCAAACCAGGTGCTTTAGCGTGTCAAACCGGATCAGGAAACAGTAAACTGGACTTCTAAACCATGAGAAATATAGGCTAGTAACAACTGTAAGTACGTTGCTTTTCAATTTTTACTACTGTTTATGACGTCACTTCGACGAATATGTGATGTGACGTCACTTATACGAAGGAATATGTTTTTGTTGAAAAAATTTGGCATCATATTTTGTAGTATGATGTCATAAGTTGACATCGCCAGATACGGCATGACGTCATCATACAATATGGACGTCGACGTCGACTTATATTGTATGACGTCATCATGGCATGATTTTTTATGCAGTGACGATCTTACATGTACGTCGTCATATCAAGTTGACACATGCTTGCTATTTGTGATGATGTCACTATTATGTGTTTAAGATGACGTCATAAGACACAATTTAAAGTGCCTTTTAAGGGTACTAAAATACGTTAAAAACGTAATGTAGTGATGTCACCTGAAGACGTCACTGATATGCTCTATGACGTAATTATTACGTCACAAATTGCTATAAATAATAATCAAAAAAATATTCGAGCTAATAATGACGTAAGTGAAATTCAATTCCAAATTTTAACGAGGCAAACCAATGCCCAAGCAATTCTTTCACGATGAGGTTCTCTGCTATGTCATTCTTCGTGGCTTACAATATCTTTCTACATTACGTTTCCGAAATATAGAATTTTCATCTTTTTGCTCAAGAGAAGTTTCGCATCCTAACGTCTTGCTTTTGAGACTTTTCTTCATTCATCTTCCTTTGATAAACCTTGACTCGTATAAATTTAAATGTTCAACATAGTTGAAAGATTATTGGTGTCGAATAAGAGAGGCGTTGAATGCTTTGTTTCTTGTGGCCTGTTTCGCAAAGGTGGTCGCGTTAGAGAGGTGGTCGCATTAGAGAGGGGGTCGTATTTGCCAAGTCCTTTTTCGCATGACTGTTCAAAATTGCAATCCAAAATAATGCTCATTTTTGTATCGCAGAGGTAGTCGAAATACACAGGTGGTCGTATTACGAAGTTGCTCCTTCGAAACTATTGATATTAAGACAAAGAATGAAAAGGTCACAAAAAGTTGTCGAAACAGACATGTGCTCGTATTAAAAAGGTGCTTATTCGAAACTTAACTTGGTCAACATCAGCATCAGCACCACCATCATCATCGTCATCATCATCACCATCATAGTCATCATCATCAGCACCATCAACGTCTTTTTCAGTTTCATCATCTTCACCATCATCTTCATCATCACCATCATCATTGTCATCATCGTCATCATCATCATCACCATCATCGTCGTCATTATCAGCACCATCAACGTCTTTCAGTTTCATCAGCTTCATCATCATCTTCATCATTACCATTATCTTCCACATCAGATGTTACATTATAATCAGCATAAAACAGACGTTTCTCCGTTCTTGATGGACTTTAAATAAATCATTTACGAAGTTACCTCTTATATATTTGCGTTGGATTCAGCGCATGTGGGGCTCGGTGTAAAGGCTGGGTCTAACTAGGAAAATAAATTTTGAATGTATATATATTTTAACATCTTCATATAATTCTTGATTATTTTACCACATATTTTTATTGTTTAATAGTAATTTATAAAGCGCCATTGGACAGAAATGGGAATAGCGCTATATAAGAATAAAGTTATTATTATATATTATATATTATATATTATATATTATATATTATATATTATATATTACATATCATAACGTAAAAATTGCTTTTATTATCGAAATGTAGTACAAATTACTAATTAAGATCAAGGCTAACCGTGAGCAAGAAAATTAGACTTGGACGTTTATCGTTATTGCCTGTAGTTATTGGCGTCTATTTGGCTGGTGTAATTGAAAAATGTATTACGGATAGCCTTGATAAATTTTTTTCTTCTTCCTGTCATGGCTCCAAGTGAATTGAACCCCATGGAAAAAGGTTGATATCGAGGCATATGTTTAACACCTGTTTTGTTTTTATAAATTCTGCGACTTGGTTGATATCAAATGTCGAGGGAAAACGGTGGATTTCAGACTGTTAATCATTTTCTTGATTGAATTTTGAAGCTTAAAACAGATAGAGTAATAATTATTCCTTTCATTTTTCATACTTCCATTTTTCAGTTCTCATATTTTTTATTTTGCTTTCTATTTTACATAATAAACCTTTTTTTCCTTTCCATTCACATTTTTTTCCCTTTTTTTCGTTTTGTTACTTTCTCTTTCCTGTTAGTATTTCTTTTTATTATATAATTACCAATGAAATATCTATTTTTCTCTATTTCGAAAAATTGATATCTTCACACGTGAAAATAACATGTTATTTTCACGTGTGAAAATAACACCATTGCGATGGCTATTCAAAAATACACGGAAAGAATTGCCTGAAAAAGCCAAAACATACTTCATTGATAATTATATAATAAACAGAATATTACATGGGCGCTTGGAGATACGAAATTTATCTTCTCGTGTTGAAAATCTCTCACTCGTTCGCTGCGCTCACTTGTGAGAGATCTTTTCAACACTCGAAGATAAATTTCGTATCTCCGCGCGCCCATGTAATATCCTCTATTCATTTCATTCCCTGACCATTTGAATCGTTCTCTTTCCTTTCATCCCTTCATTTCCCATTTCTTTCGTTTCCTTTCGTTTCGTTTCCTTTCGTTTCGTTTCCTTTCGTTTCGTTTCCTTTCGTTTCGTTTCCTTTCGTTTCGTTTCCTTTCGTTTCGTTTCCTTTCGTTTCCTTTCGTTTCCTTTCCTTTCGTTTCCTTTCCTTTCGTTTCCTTTCGTTTCCTTTCGTTTCCTTTCCTTTTCTTTCCTTTCTTTTCCTTTCCTTTCCTTTCCTTTCCTTTCCTTTTATTTTCTGTGTAGACACTGAGAGTGTTCAGTCTACAAGGTGTAGACACTGAGAATAGGTCAGTTTATAATCATGCGAAAGAGATGGTTAATGATGAGGTTTAGACAATGAAAGGTGCCCAATTTACAATCATGAGAGAGAATGGTCAGTTTATAATCATGAGAAAGAGATGGTTAGCAATAAGGCGTAGGCAATGACCAGGAAGGTTGGTTAATTTACAATCATGAGAGATGTCGATAAATATATCTAGACTTAGCACGCCAATTGTTGGTTGTACAACTCTCGAATACTGATTAACAAGACGAAGCGTGAAGTAGTTTATCTTTTCTATTTCATTTTCCTAATTTTTTCCATTTCTATTCTTGCTGCTTTTGAGGTAGAAACACTCTTGAATCGACAAAGATTCCTAATAAACCCCATTCACATAAGATAAATTTTTAATTATAATTAGCGTAGATTCAGTGCCCAACATCCTTCTGACAATATTCACAGTATTGATTCTACATGGGGTAAGATTTTGAATAACCTGGAAAAAAAATTATAGTTTGAGTGCAACTTCTTGAAGTGTTAAAGGTTTTTCTATGTCATATGCAAATGCTGTGATGTATGAGGAGTAATCATTTAATATACAACACATTACGGGCACAGATAGATCATAAGTTTGGAATCCGTCGTTGTTTTTCCCATTGCTCTTATACAAATTATGGCAAGTTAGTTTTTACATAGAAGCCGGTGTTTCAAATTACAAGGAACAACAAATAACCATAAATTACTCCTCATACGTCACAGCATATGGTATGGAAAAACATTTATAACTTCAAGAAGCCGCACTGAAACTTTGGAATTTTTTCGGGTTATTCAACATTTTATCCCATGTAGAATCAATACTGTGAATATTGTCAGAAAGCACTTTAAGGGTTTGAGAGATAAAATATACCCATATCTTGTTCAATGTATCAAATCATCTTGTTGAGCACTGACATTTATAATTCATGAGGTCGTTTTTCGTAATCTCTTTAATCTTAAAATTAGTCTCGCCAATATAGTGAAAAACAAAAAACAAACAAACAAAAGTCAAAATCGAATTCATTTGAAAAAAAAGAAAGAAAAAAAGTATTTTTCTCCTAAGAGGTCGATTTGGTAGCTTTACCGTTGCTATAGCAAAGTGGCAAACTGCTTAAATTGAGAACAGACAGTTTTGCAGATGTATTATATTCATCGCTTGAGGGGATTTTTTTCTTCTCCTTTTTTTGCTCGAGGAGATTTTGCTAGGAACTTGAAAGCATCTCGTTCTGCGATTGGAGAACTAACGATACCAAATAATTTTTTTTTTCGCGAAAGAATATACTTATCAGCCTCTTGATCTCAAAAACGATTGGGCCAGAACGTTTTAGTGTTGTCTACGAAAACAAAAAACAAAAAACTATCATTGTCGTGTAATACAGTAAATATGAAAATTATCATAATTTCACGAACGTGTTCCATGTCAAATTACTGCGACTATTTACAAAACATGTCATGATTCTCTTAAATCTACCTTAAGGAATACTAAATGAAGTTATTTTGAAAGGCTGTGAAGAAAAAAGTGGGGATATTGTTTTGATGCTTCATAAAAAATGGATCAAATGAAGACACGGATCGATTGGTCTCAGTTGAGCTAAAAAAAATGCTCTTTCCGTGAAATATATATTTTCAAAAAGATTTTTCCAGAATCGTCTTATTTTACCAAATAGCAAGGTAACATGCACATTTTCATTCATTCATTTATTTGTTTATTTGTTTGGTTTGTTTATGATTATTTATTTTTATTTGTGCCCGCCCTGCTTTCATTTTTATAGTGTTTAATACAATTATTATTATGCAATATGCTTGTAAATGACTTATACGGCGACATCTTAAGCCATCGTCTTTATTGATAAGTAATCATAAAATTGTCTGCTACAACGATATTATCATCCGTTTGACCGTTCGTTTTCAAGGCGCTAAATATTGTTCTACATCTACATATCAATAGTCTTATTTCCACCCTCGTTAGAGGACTTGGGCTATTGTTTTTGTCGCTTTATATCAGATTAGAGCTTGAATAAGATATTTTGACGAGAAGGCGTAAGTCGAGACGGGAAGTTAGTCATGCAATATTTAAGTTTTACATGCAATTTGTTTCTTACTGTTGCTAAATATAGGGTTTTGTGTGCGTATGGGTTTTGCTACAAGAGAAATATTGTAATAATGGTTGGGCGTTCAGATTATATAGTCGCTCTGTGGATAATGATAGTAATGATGATAGCAGTAGCAACAACGTTGATGATGATGACGACGATTATGATGATGGTGAAGTGATTAAAATATATTAATGATCATATTTTGTAGTTACAATCAGAGTTGGAATGAGAATTGAAAAAAATAAGATTAAAAACAATGATGATGATGATGATGATTGTGATGATGGTGGTGATGATGATGACATTAATAGTGATAATAGTCATTCTTATTACTATTAGTATATGTAATAGGACTCCATGCTGTCCAATTAAGAAATAATTGGACGAGGAAAATTCCGAGGACTGACGAAATTGGATGAAACCGTAGGCCGAGTTCAATTTCGTAGTCAGAGGAATTTTTCGAGTCTAATTATTTCTTGATTGTGGAGCATGAAATCCCATTACCTATTAATTATATAGCTGCCTAATTAATCCCATATCAACAAGGACTGTCCAATTAAGAAAATAATTGGACAGTTACCTATATGGGATTAATGAGAAACTGTATAATTATAATGATAATGGAGATAGTGATACTTGCCAATCGTCATTAATGCAAGTTGGCGAAGAAGATCTAGCAGATCCTAGTAAATATATACGTGACTGATTTCGACGTTCATTCGATTTGTTGTATTGTGACTGGTTTGTCTGTCACGACCACATGTCGCTTGAGGAATCAAGGCAAGTGGGGCTCATGTTCCTCTGTAAACATAGTTTCTAATTTGTGTGTTTGATTTTCTCGTCGATTCGTTTTAACTTGCTCTCATTCTTTTCTGTTTGTCTTTTTGTTTGATCCATTCTTTTTGTTTCTTTCCTTCCTTCCTTCCTTCCTCCCTCCCCTCCCTCCTTCCCTCCCTCCTCCCTCCCCTCACCTTACCATCCACCCCCA